>NC_056751.1:796416180-796446180 GCF_019279795.1 Protopterus annectens | reverse complement strand
GTAACTGCAAGTAAAATAATTTTTGTTCGTAAAAATATTTGTATTAAACATTTTGTGATATAAATTGCTTGCTATATAGTAAATCTTTTTCAGTGATTCTTTTATGTGATAAAGATACTTAAGTTAGCAAGTACTTTTTTTCTTAAGTTTTAAGAAATGCAGGCATTACAATGTAAAAAAAAAATAGACGAAAGGCTAGACAAAAAAGCTGGTTTAAGTTAATGTGCTATAATTTTGGGCTGTTGGGCTGGGGATAAGGTGTAAAAGTGCACTGGTTATAATACATGCAGGGTTGAGATGTTTTCTCTTCATTTGAATAAGTGATTGGTGATTATTTTGATTGGTGAATACCTTCTTAGCAAGGGAAACCTTAATTTCAGGTTAAGTAATGCCTGTGGGTACAGCTGTCAATTTGCGATGATTGTTCTATCAATAGGGTTTAACTTCATTATTTGAAGATGCACATAGTGTTGTATGTTTTTTTAAGTTAATAGGCTATGAGGGTGCTTAGGGTGTGTGTGTGTGTGTGTGTGTGTGTGTGTGTGTGTGTGTGTGTGTGTGTGTGTGTGTGTGTGTGTGTGTGTGTGTGTGTACATATATATTGTTTTAAGTTAATAGGCTATGAGGGTGCTTAGGGTGTGTGTATGTGTGTGTGTGTGTGTGTGTGTGTATATATATATATATATATATATATATATATATATATATGTGTGTGTGTGTGTGTGTGTGTGTAGATCTTTTTTTTTTTGAAGGTTTTCAGTAAAACAAAAAGTCTTGTAAAATATGACATAGGTTCAATAAAATGTGACATAGATTCAAATGGAGATGACAAGAAACAATCTGTATAAAAGATCAACCTTCCAAACATTGGTGGGTGCATGTAAGACAAAAGCTGGAAACAGACATTTAAAAAAGCTGTCGTATATAATAGTTGGGAATAATAACTTCTTATCATAATGACTATACTGCCCATATTATTTTGGGTTGTGAATGTCCTCACAGATATAGACAAAACAGTTGTTGTGTCTTTCGGCTTATCCCGGTTAGGGGTCGCCACAGTGGAACTCCGGTCCACTAATGTTTGGTAGTGGATTTTTACGTGCCGAGTTACCAGCCCTGATGCACAACCTTCAATGAAGGCACGCTCATTCACGCATGTCTCCACACAGAAGACGCTCTAGCTGAGAATCAAACGGGACATCTTGCTGTGAGGCGACAATGCTACCGCAGCACCACTACCGTGGGGAGATATAGACAAAACAGTAGGTTCATAGGTTCATAGGTACATACTAGGCTATCTGCCCTGGGGCATTTATAAGCCTAGCCTGATTGTGTTTGGCTTACGCCACCCCTTGATTTGAGTATACTGTGCCCTTTTTAAAGTTTAGTTTACTGTGCCTTTGTCTAATAGTGACACGGAAGTAATCCCTGGGACAAACCTACGATCCCCCATCCACTCATCAAGATTCTTCTTGAAGAGAGTCAGTGAGGTGCTCTGCCTAACATGAATTGGAATTCTATTCCAGAGCGAAGGGAGCCTCTGGGTTATGAATCTGTCCCTCCAGCATGTTCTATTTATTTCTGTGCTGAGGTTCAAGTCCCTCGAGCACGTGGCTCTAAGGGATTTAGATTTACTGAGGTGGAGCATGTCCATTAATTCTGGGTTGGACATAGCTTTATATGTCAGGCATAGATCGCCTCGAAGTAGGCGGTATGCAACTGAGTAGAGCTGGAGTTTTTTTAACCGAGCAGCATATGGCATCTGTTTGAGTCCCTTGATCCTCCTGGTGAGGTACTTTTGGGGTCTTTCTAATTGCTACAGGTGTCGGGTAAGGTACATCCCAAAGGGGGCATTGTATTCTATGATGGGCCTGATGAGGGATGAATAAAGGGGCACGATTACCTCTCTTGATCTAGATGTGAATCCTTTCATGATGAGGTGGGCTATGTAGAAGGTATTTCTAACCACTTTGGCAATGTGGTTGTCAAAGGAGAGATTGCTATCAACTTGGGTCCCCAGATTCCTAATTACTTTCTCTGTACTTAATGGGTTAAAACCTGTGTGGTAATTTGTGGGCACATTGTTTTTGCCAAAGGGTATGACTATACACTTTTTGGCATTTAGCTTTAGACCATGGCTCTGGCACCAGTTATCCATCTTTGCGAGACCTTTTTGAAGGATGTTTGTGTCAGCTGGAGAGTCGATTATGGCACCCAGTTTGCAGTCATCTGCGAACTTGGTGAGCCATAGTCCTCCCACGTTGGCCTGTACCTCAGAAAAGTAAATACAGAACAAGAGAGGTCACAGGACAGAACCTTGTGGGACGCCACTTGTGACTGGTTTCAAGTCTAACAAGGCTCCAGCAACTCTGACTCTGTGGGTTCTGTCTTTGAGCCAGTTTGCGACCCATCTTGTGACATAGGGGTTTATATTTAGGCTGGATAGCTGATCTATGATGCCCGAGTGGGGTATTGTGTCAAATGCCTTTGTGAGGTCCAGATAGGCTGTGTGGACTACCTTCCCTTCATCTATGGCCTTGGTGACTGTTTCGAAGAAGTCAACCAGGTTCAAAAGGCAGGATCTGCCCTTGACGAAGCCAAATTGGGTAGGATCTGGTGTCTGTAGGTCCCCAATGTCTTTGTTTATGAGTTCCATGATGATCCTCTCCATAGCCTTGCATACTAGGCTAGTCAGGCTTATGGGGCGATAGTTTCCAGGGTCCGCAGAGGTGCCACCTTTGTGGAGTGGGGCCACTGTTGCTGTACGCCATTCTTTGGGCACATATCCTGTAGTGAGGCTGAGATTGTACAGCAGTTTTACTTGAGGGATTAGTTCTTCTTGGAGTTCATGTAGGACGCAACCCGGGACCCCATCTGGTCCCATGGAAGCAGTGTTTTTTGCTTTGGAAAGGGCGGCCTTCACCTGAGCATCAGAGATGTTTGGCAGGCTGCACTCTGCCAGGATAGATACTTGCTCTTTTGGGGGGGAGGGGGTGGAGAAGTTTGCACTGAACCTGTCTGCCAGGATATTTGCGATGTCTGTGGGTTAAGTGTATTTTTTGTCATTTAGAATCAACTCAGAACAAGTCTGGGAGTTGCATCCCAGGTTCCTAACATAACTGAAAAAAGCCTTATGATTGTCTTTAGTGTCCTGTGCAATTTTTCTCTCGAAGCTGGCCTTGGAGGATTTTATGAGGGATCATAATTTTTTGCTAGTACTGATCAGAGATGCCTTCCCTTTTAGGGATTTTGCTCTATCATGTAGTAGCTTCCTCCTTCTGTTGTACAGTTTATTTATGGCTGGGGTCCACCAGACTGGATGCCTGCCTTTGGATGATTGGGTCTTGATTTTGTTTGGGACAGCATGATCCATGCATTCCTGGAGATGTCCGTAGAATGCGTTTATATAGGATTCTGCAGTTTGGGCCATAGTTTCCACTGGCCCTGGGGCCTTGAAGGATTCCACTTCAATTTTGAGAAGTGTGAAGTTTGCTTTTGAGCAAGTTTTTCACTGTGGTTTTCTGGGCTGGGGGTGGGGTCAGGATGTGGATATCCAGTGAAATTAATGTATGGTCTGATCTTACCAATGAGGGATATACTTCTGGTATGGAGCATAGAGTCCCCATGTTGGTAATGATCAGGTCTAGTATGTTTTCCCCTCTTGTGGGAGTGGTGACTAGTTGTTCCATAGCATTTGAGTTTAGAAATTCCAGGAACCTTTGGGCTAAGGTGCTGGGGCTTGAGTAATGCTCCCAGTCTATGTTTGGGTAGTTGAAGTCACCCAATATAATGGTGTTTGGAGAGATCTTAGTGTTCTTCAATGTTTTCAGGAAAGCCGAGTGGGATTCCTGACTTTGAGAGGGTGGTCTGTAGTATGCTATAAACTGAAAAGCAGTCTTTCCCACTGTCAGTTGCACATGGATGGTCTCCGATACTTCATGCACTGCCACTAACCTGGAGGTATGGATATCCTTGATACATATGGAAACTGCCCCTCCTTTTGTGGTTCGGTCTGGGTTTTGGGGCCGAAAAGCATGATATGAGGTATAACCTGGTAGTGCTGGGGTGCTCTCTGGAGCCTTGAACCAGGTTTCTGTCACTGCACAGATATCGATGTTCTCCATACTGAGGAGAGCTTTGAGTGTATGCATCTTGAGGTTAAGACTTCTGGCGTTTAGCAGCATTACCCTTAGTTTCTTGTTCCTTGTGCTGTCTATGGAGGTGGGTTTGACTTTTGAGCCTTGCCTAAAAAGGCACTATGGGGGTGGCAAGAGCCTTTGCCAATATCCGAAAGCCCAGGGGTGACAGGTGCAAGCCGTCCCTAGCGAAGCAATGTGGCTTGTTGAGCATGTCATCCCAGGCTGACAGACACTGGATCCCCTTTGAATGACACCAAAATTTTAGCCAATTGTTAAAATCGATCATTTTGTCTTTATACTGTGGCATCATTCTAGGTGAGGGTAAGATGCTGCTCAAGGTCAGGGTCATACCGGCCTGGGCTACATGATCAGAGAGCTCCTCTATGTCTCTTTTCATGTAGTCAAGGGAGGTACGTCTCAGGTCATTCATGCCAGCATGTACAATGACTGAGTCATATTTGTATTTGCTTTGGAGTGACCTGAGTGCTTGCATTATGTGGCGAATCCTTGCGCCCGACAGGCAGCTCACTGTGACCTTCTCTTTATTCAGCCTGGTGAGCGGGACGTCTGTGTGTCTGACAATAGAGTCACCTATTACAAGGATATCAGGTGTGTTATTCAGCCTTAAGGGCTGTGACTGCTTAGCACACTGACTTTGTGTGCTATGTGTTGTACGTGTTTTGTTTTGGGGTAGCGTTTGCTTGGATGTCTGCTTTGGAGGTCTCTGTTGCTTAGGTAGATTTTTATTTAGAGCCTCCGAGTATGTTTTTGTGTTTTTATGTGTTTGGTTCGCTGTTGTGGTGGGACTATGTGATACTGGAATTGTGTTGTGTGAGGTTACCTTCTCCTCCTGACTGGTTACACCAGTTTTGAGATGAGAGAGCTCAGCCTCCAGTTTGGCTATATGGTTGCATCTCTCACATATATTTGAAGCTGTTTGGAGGAGGAGAGGGTTGTCCGTGTACATGAGACAGTTGTAACATTGCCTCAGAATTCCCAGATTCACCAGCTGGACTGGAGAGGAAACCATCGACTGACCTTTGGACATGCTAGAGTAATATAGGGAACTGAATTAAAACGGACCAATAGGGGACAAGGTAATTGTAGAGAGTATAAGAGTAAGTAGTGCTTATGGTTTATTAGTGCTAACTTGTAAGATTACTTATTTGGACCAGTGAGGGGCCTTAGAATGAGAATATGGTGTTTAATTTGAGAGATAGAGCAGTTCTAAGGGAAAAAGTGAAGAGCAGACTTAGTTTAAACCCAATTAGGCAGCGCTGCCCAATGTTGCGCTATGAGCAGAAATGTGCAAAACCACGCAAAAGAGGGTTTTAAGAGAGGGAGATCAAGGAGTTTGGAATTGACCCAAAATGGCCAATAAAACTACAGTTTCAAGGCAGTAACCACTCCCACAGGGGCAGGCAGGCTGCTCAATGTTTATCACTGCCACTGATGAACACAGAGACTTCCCTTTAGCCCAAGCAAACAATGGCCTCCCAAGAAACTTACAAACAGTTCAGAACAGCAAATCTGTAAGTGAACTTTTTTAAATCTCAGAAAAGTGGGAAAAAAGCAAGATTTTTTTTTTTTTTTTTAAGGAAAGCAGAGGTTCACAAGTATAAACAAGTTAGATCAGTGCAGTAAATGACCCCACACTTGAGTGCTAGGGCAGAGACAGATAAAATGCAAGTTTTAAGAAAAAAAAAAACGATTTTAAAAATAAGTGCAGGCAGGAAATTCAGTAATCAGCTCTAGGTTGTGTTCTAAATACAGTTACCAACACAGAAATGAAGTTTAATAAGCCAGAAAATGCACAAAAGTAGGCAGCAATGCAGAAAAACTTAACAAATAATCTGAAGCAAAATACTTAAAATCTCAAAAGTGGCTCCTTTCTTCTCTCAGCATTTTCACCTCTTGGTGGGTGCTTCACCAACAGCCAACAAGTCCAAAAAGACGCCAAAACCACGAGGCAATCGGGTTCTAAGAGTGGGAGATCAAGGAGTTTGGAATTGACCCAAAATGACCAATAAAACTACAGTTTCAAGGCAGTAACCACTCCCACAGGGGCAGGCAGGCTGCCCAATGTTTATCACTGCCACTGATGAGCACAGAGACTTCCCTTTAGCCCAAGTAAGAGTATTAAATTATATTAAGAAATGTAGAGCACAGATAGCAATGCTACAGTAGGCACATTTGGATAGAAGTGAGCATGTGAATTTGCTAAAGAAAAGATTTCAAGATGGTTATCAAACAGAATATCAGTTACAGAAAAAGATGGTCCAATTATACTAATTTCTAGAACAGCTGCAATAGTGACAGAAGAGGGAAAAAAAGATAATCCTGGTAGATTTGTGGTAGAAGGGGGTGACTGGCAAGGGAGGAGGATTAAACTGGAATGTATTCATATTCCAACCAAAAATTGCTATTATGGAGTTTAAGAAAAAAATTGGGAGATATAATCAACTTTCATCAGGGAATATTACTTATAGGTGAGGACTGGTGCTTGATTTGCAGGAGTGAGGATGTAAATAGGGGAACCTGAAGGGAAAATATAACAAAAGATGGTGGATTTCTGAAGACATTTATGAAAATATTTGGTATGAAAGACATTAACTCAGTAGCAGGAACTCAGAGAATTTACATATTATTCCCCACAATGCAATAATATGTGCATCTAATTGAAAGTTTGACACACATCCAATAACTATTTCAGACCATGTGCCAATAGCAAGTAAAATAAAAATGCAGGGTAATGAAGCAAAAATGAGACACTGGCACTACTCCACCTACCTCTTAAAAAGAAAGAAAATTAAGGAATGGGTACTGGAAATTATTCAAGAGTCACTAGGGAAGGTATAAATTTCTTCAGAAGTTATAGCTACTGAGAGGGATAAAATGAAAACTGAGTTTAAAATAGGGTAGAAATAGAAGAAAAAGAGATAAAAAGACATACTTCTCTGAAGTACAGGCTAACACAGAAGGTCTTTTGCTAACAAAGTTCGCAGATGACTGCAAACTAGGAGCCATATTCGAAACTCCTAACGATGTGGACATCCTACAAAAGGGCCTCACTGAGACAGATGCCTGGTGTCAAAGCCATGGCATCAAGTTCAATGCCAAAAAGTGCATTGTCATCCCCTTTGGTAAAAACTCTGTACCCATGAACTACAACATAGGCAGTAGCATAACACCAAAAGTGTGATAAGAGACCTTGGGTCACAGGTGGACAGTAATCTCTCCTTTGATAATCATATCACCACAGTAGTCAGGAAATCCTTCTATGTGGCACACCTCATCACAAAAGGTTTCTCATCCAGAAAAAAAGAGGTCATTGTTCCCCTCTACTTATCACTCATTAGACCCATTATTGAGTACAACGCCCCTTTTGGTATGTACCTCACAAGACATCTACAACAACTGGAAAGGCCGCAGAAATACCTCACATAGAAGATTACCGGCCTCAAACAGATGCCCTATGCAGACCGTCTCAAAAAAACTCCAGCTTTACTCCGTCGCATATCGCCTACTCAGAGATGATCTCTGCCTAACATACAAAGCTATGTCAAACCCAGAGCTGTTGGACATGCTGCACTTAAAGAAACCCCAATCCCTCTGAGCTACACGCTCTAGGGACCTAAACCTTGTCACCACAATAAACAGAACATGCTGGAGGGATAGATTCCTGTCCCAGAGACTTCCCATACTCTGGAATAAACTACCTATCTATATCAAACAAAGCTCCTCATTAGCACTCTTCAAGAAGAATCTTGATGATTGGATGGGAAATAGGAAATTCACCCCAGGGATCACCTCTGTGGCTCTGCTCGACCGTGGCACAGGAAAATAATTTTCTTGGGTGGCAAAAGCCAGGGTACCTTTTTGGCTGGGCTTGTATAGGCCCCAGGGCCGATAGCTTAGTACCTACCTTTGAACCTACCTAGATGGTTAAGAACTAACTTGAATTTTTTAGAGAGGCTAACAAAGGATAAAGTATTGTAGAATAAAGGAAATCTCACAGAGCAAGAAGAGAAACAACTGCAGAGTGCTAAAGAGAAAATAAGGGAGTATCTGGATAATATGAATGAGTTTAGAGAGAGTGCTGTTAATCAACTGTTTTTTGATAATAACTCCAGAGAATAAAAACTTTTAACAGAATGACGGGTAACATAAACTAGAAAAGGGAGCCTATAACAAGAAAAATAACCAGAGATCCTGTAAAGTTGTTTGAGATATTTCGGAAATTTTATGAAAATGTGTATAAAGCAGAGAAATGTGGAAATCAAGCAAGAGCACAAACGGAAATATTTGTGGAAGACTTGAGTATGCTGAGGTTAGATGTAGAGGAAGCTCAACAATGAATACTTAGGAGGAGATATGATAAAAATGGTGACATATAATCAATCTTCAGGAAAGTCTCCGGTAATAGATGATGTTCCTGCAGATGTTTGGAGGCTAGGAGAGACGAAAGGGATAAAGATCTGGAAGGTTTTGTTTAACAGCATTCTAAAAAGAGGGGAAACCCAAACATTCTGGAAGAAAGCTGTGGTGGCTGTAATACACTAAAGACAGTAAGACCCATTAGACCCTGCTTAATATAGGCCCATTTCAATTTTAAACCGATTATAAAGTGTTTGTCCATAGTAGATAAAAGAATGGCAAAGGTATTGCCAAAATTAATATATATGGATCAATGTGGTTCTGTGGCAGGGAGACAAATATTTCACATTACTAGGGAAGCAGAATGTAAGAGAATACCGCTGTTGTTGATGGGTCTTGATGCAGAGAAAGCATTCAACAGAGTAAGCTGGGATTTTATGGGTAGGGCAATGAAAGCATTTGAATATTACATTCCCTGCTACAATAATAAGGTTAATTAGAAGGATATATGAGGAAGGGAGGTAAAAATTAATGTGGGAGGGTTCATCTCTGACAGGTTGTGTCTGAATAGAGGACCCAGGCAGAGGTGTCCTCTTTCCCCTTTGTTATTTGCTTTATATTTAGAGCCATTGGCAAAGAAAATAAAGGACTCAGAAATTTGTGGTATGGTAATCAAGAAAAGTTGTCTTTTTCTGCAGACTATATTTTGTACCTGATAAAACCAGAAAATGACAGTTCAGTGTTGTGGAACACTTTGAGACAGTTTTAAGTCCTTATGGGATATAACATTATGAAGATAAAACAAAGGGTGTAGCTGCAAGCTATGCGTCAACATATGAATTGATTCAGCAATACCCAGATTGGGGATTTGATAAAATGAAATATTTAGGAGTATGGATTAAAGAGCATGCCATTATGTCAGCTAAGGATAGCTATGAAGAGGCTAAATAAAAGATAATACAGAAACTAAAAAACTGGAAGCTCTTTTTTATGGATAGCAATACACAAGCAGTGAATGTTTTTAGCCCTTTTAGTTTTAAATACAGGTCAAGCTTATTTTTATCAACCAGAGGAGAAGTTGTGGGCAGTAATTAATAAACATCTGAGGAATTTATCTGGGAGGGAAGAGGGCAAGGGTCAGGTAGGATAAGTTGATCCTTCCAGTAGAACAAGGTGGTTTAGGATTACCTGATTTGAAGGGATATTTTAGAGCTACACAGTTAAGGCTTATATACATAACACAAGCAGAAAGCTATAATTTGAAGTGGAAAGGAATTATGATAAAATGGGGGGAAATTCAGAAAAGGAGAGTGGGATTTTGGATTCAGATCCTTAAGGAAATGACAACAGCCATACAAGATATTATATTCATAAAGTTGCAGAAAGTATTCTAAGAACTAAACATGAGAATGGAGAAACAAGATTTTGATAGTAGGGATGACTGCAGTTATGGATAGCAAAAATAGGCAAGAGGAGGTTGGAATTTACTGGAGAAAACTGGCAAAGCAACTAAGGTACTGGGAGCAAATAACTAGACAAGAAAGGGTAATAGAATGGGAAGAAGCCAAGAAGACATTTGGATTGCCAGACAGATACTGCCTTCTCTATCGGGGCTGATATTAAGGTATAGGCAAAGGGAAAAAGATATGGGAATCCTTGTGAGGATGTGAGGTATTGCCTGCTATGCCAGGAGAAATAGGGCAGTGGATGTGTAACATATGCCAGCATCAGCTAGCTGGAGTTTTATAAATAATTATATGTCATTTATGTATCAAACTGATTTTGTTAGTTGTGTTGAAAATGTATTTGTAAAGCTGTGTATGTTAAAAATGTAAAATCAGTGGGCCTTGACTGTTTTGTAACTGAATTAAATGCATATGTTTTAACAGAGAATACTGGAAGACAAGGGGTTAATTGTAGTCCCACTAACTTTTAGAAAATAGCTGAAACTAAAAAGCATCTGGCCTAGGTTGTAAAGATGTTATCTCAAAGTTTTGAATGAAGCCAGAGACGCAATGTCTGTAAGAAGGTTTGTTAGTCTCTGTAGGAAAAGTGGAAGCATTATAATTGTTTTACAATTTCCATATGCTCAAGTGATCTGAGCAAAGCTCTGTCTGCATGGTAACACATAGGTGTTAAAGGGGAACCGCAACCACAGACTCAAAAAAAACATGTTTATTTCATCATGGTTTGGTGTTTCCTACATTTTAACACCAGTCTGAGACTATTTACAGGTTTTTAAATATTTTTCTATGTAATTTCTGAGTCTGACCACATGGGGTCTGGCATCATGAAATAATTCTGTGTCTGTCCCATAATGCTGTGCTTGTCTGTAAAAAGATTATGTCATCAATGCCTATTTCTCCCTAAATCGCTCGTCACTGCATTGATTTTACATGCATACACTGCTGTCTTTCAGTCAGTTTTAAGTAACATTTCATGCCATTCAATGACTACTTAAAACACAAACAGTGCAAATGCCACAGAACAGACTTTCAAAGTGCTTTTTACTGCTGCTTCTTTTTAGAATGGCTAAACTGCAGTGTTTTTGTGAAGCCTAGATTATACTACTTTGACTCATCTCCCATCCCCCTTCACACCTAACTTCCCTAGCTGTCAAAGTGCTAAGGGTAATTTGAGATGTTACCACCTGTGACTGACAGCCCACAGCAGGAGACTTGACTCATTTACAGTTTCTTTGTTCTAGCCTTTACTTTCTGTATGGGTAGGGGAAGGACCAGGGAGCTGTGACATCACAGCATGGGTGGGTTTTTAGGAAGGTTGTGGAAATGTCAGTTTGGGGAAGGAATTGGCCAGAAAATTACCTGTATTCATTGGTGTTGATGACATCAATGAACTGGAGACTGCAGCAAGCTTTACCAGGGCGGGACAAAAGTTTTTGAAAGTGAAACCATCACAGTATTGTAAGGTATTGTTCTACTGGAGAGAAACAGTTGATTTAAAATATTTTAAATGCTGTATTGTTTATTCATAGCAGGGCCAATAAATAGGAAGAAAAAGGAAAGTGAAGTTGAGCATTTAATAACAGAATCCCATTGTTGTCCTTTAAAGTCCTGGCAGTTTCTAGTGTTGGTAATAGTGTGGGAAATAGAGTCGGATGACCAGATGGGATGTAATTTTGTAATCAACTCTGAAATAATATTTGGATATTACAGAGTGAAGTCTCTGAGTGATTTGTGCAGTCTGTTTTGGAACTTGACAAAGGATCTACTCACCTACTTCATCTTGCTTTGCTGTAGTAAGTAGACTGGGGACTACCATTGTTTATATTAGTCAGGACAGTATAGTGAGATTAGTATGTGCTGTTTTCTGTACCTTTGTGGACCTATGTGTCTGTGGTTTAATATTTCCTGTTTTTGAAATTCTGGTTTATCATTTTATCATGATAAGGCATTGTGGTTAACTAGATATTTTACCCAATCAGATTAATTGCATATTTTGCAATTGAATTAGAAAAAGAGATATTTAGTATTTTCATGTTCTTTTATTATTTATTGTTAAATATATTCAAACGTTTCATTGTGAATGGTCCTGTTAGAAAATATTTAAATTTTGAAAGTATTTGCTTTTATTTATTATGTGATAACTCTGGCCACTCCTAAAAGCCTTGCTGTTTGATCAGACTACCATTTGGTATTAATATTAATTTCACTCAGTATAATTGGGTACCCTGGTAAGAGCCTTAAAGTAGCTGGCAGGGGGTTCTGCTGGTAGTGATAACTACCTTATAGTCTGTGCAAAAGGGGGCATTACCAGCGGTGTGTGTGTGTGTGTGTGTGTGTGTGTGTGTGTGTGTGTGTGTGTGTGTGTGTGTGTGTGTGTGTGTGTGTGTGTGTGAAAATCAAATCTCAGAGTGTGTTTTTGTCAGTTACTTGGTGCAGGGACATGAAACACTGGGCTCACAGAGAGAGAGAGAGTGTGGGAGGACTTGGCTTGGAACCCCAGCTAAAGACTTAACTCCACAGCTTTCCCAGTGGGGGATCCTTATTGGGGTCCTGGAGGGAGACGGATATAAAGAAATCCAGACCTTGGGCTGACTGTTCCCTGTGTGCTCTTAAGGGAAATTGTGCTTGATGCAGAGAGGTCTACATCTGGGAATACTGAGTGTATCTATTTTTCTGTCAGTGAACATTCCAAACAGGTGTCAGTGGTGAGGATTGAGGCTCCTTGATTACTGGCCGAGATGAGGGCCGTCACAATCCTACATGAAAGACCTGCTGAATCTAGAGCAGAAGCTGCTGTTAAAAAAGGATAATTAGTAAGGCATATGAAATATTGCACAGTAAATATAGGAACCAATTGCAGGAGGTTAGAGAAGATAGGAAGAGCGGTTGGATAAGAAATTCACAAGGAAATTTAGGACATATGTATTGCTCTCAAATATGCAACAAAGTCTAGAAGATTTAGGATTTTTACAAAGTGTTTACACAGGTACTTTTATACCCCAAGCAGACTCCAAAGAATTTTTCCTCAAGTATATGCCAAATATTGGAGGTGTGATGGGGAAGAAAGAAGTAACTAGGAACTTATGATCTGATATTGTTAATCCTCGTTCATTCCTTACGAATAAGTATCGGTTCTGACCTCGGAACCGAAACGGCCATTTTCCAAGCTTGTGTCAGCTTCAAACTCTTGAGTTAAACTCTTACCCGCAATCCCCCTGTCCCTGTTACCTCAGATTTCGTTTGCCGCATTGCCATTGGGTCATGTCAAGCTGCTTCTCTTGAGCTAAGTATAGTTATTTGTTGTCAAATAGTCATTTATATTACTTTTTCTGTCAGAAAAGTTTCTTTTTCGTTGCTTCATACCCTATCACATCTAGCGACCATATTTTCTTGAGTTTTCTTCTCTTTTCTCTACTTTTTTGCCACAAGGTATTTCTTTCCTTACCATCATCTTCCCTTTTTTCATACCTTCGGGTATTCTTTTGTACCATTGCTGGTACCCTTTTCTACTTTCTACTTTTTCTGTCATGGCAGATAAGAAAGGTAGTCCAGGGTTTAAACAGTGTTCTGATTGTGGACACAAATTGCCTACATCTGATGCACACTCTTTGTGCATTTATTGTTTGGGGGCATCCCACTTATCTCTTGACCTGCCCGTACTATCTGTGAAATTATTTCTAATACAACTTTGTTAGAAAGGAAAAACAAGTTGTTGCTGAAGAGACTTCTTAAATCTCCCTTTTCAGAGGCTATTTCTGGGTCGGAGGCCTCAATTCCTCATAGAGCCCATAAGAAAATCTTGGGGACTCCCACCAACCAAAACCTAAAAAGGCTAAAGTTTCAGCTCCAGAGCTCACTCAGTCAGCCCGAGTGCTTTCAGTGCCTAGATCTTCGGCACCGAGGCCTTCAGCTCCACTAATGATCTCGGCTCCCTCTTCTCCTGCGGCCTACACTATATCAGCACCGAGGGGCTCCTCGGTTCAGACTATTACTACTGCATCGGCACTGACCACTCAGTCGGCACAGACCTTGACCACGTCGGCTCTGACATCTTACTCGGAACCGATACCTCTATTGTTGACTCCAGTTTTGTCGGTTCCAGCTTTGATACCAACAACCACTTCGGCACCAATCCCTGTGTCGGTGCAGACTGTGACCTCGGCACCGATGACTTCTTTGGTGCAGACACCCATAGTCCAGTCTCTCTCGGCACCATTGTTCTCAGTGCAGACTGGTGAGATGGGCACCGAGTTTGCCTTTTCTGTGGACAGGACTGTTTCTTCCTCAGTCTCTGTGAGGTCCACTAGAAGTCTTTCCAAACATGATGTGTTGCATCTTGTGGATCAGGTGCTCTTCTTATTCTCCCCCTTTTTATTCTCCTCCTTCATTGCCTTTGAAGTCCATGGATATAGCACAGTCTTCCCCTTCTGCGGTTCTCTTTATGATCTCAGTAAGGAACCGCAGTTGCCTTCATAGCAGGAAAGTTTTGCTGCGACCCAAGATGTTGTGACACACATAATTTGCTGCTCCACAGCCATCTGGGGATTTTGGGTTGACAGGCTGAGCCACTTAGGGGAGGGGTGACCCCTGTCCTGGACATTCACTCCTCTTCAGGTGTACCAGCCTTCCAACTGATGGAGAAGGCTTTCGCTGCTGCTGGCGGTACTGGACTGTCTATCCCTCCGCACTCCTCTGGTACACTGGTTTCACAAGTCACATCGAGTGGACACCAGGTGCAAGGGCCTCAGGACATATTCCCACAGGAAACCCCTTTTCCACTGTCTTCTCCAACTTCTCCCACTGAGGAAGTACAATGGAAAAGTTCATGTAAGAGGAAGCACATGGACTCCACAGAGGAGTCCCTCACCGAAGACACTGATTTTGATGAGGGGGAAGGATCCCCTCGGTCAACCTCTGAGGTATCCTTTGGTGATATCCTCGAAATCCTGAAACAGAAATGTGACTGGCAGTCCGCTAATCCGACCTCTGAGGAATCTGTGTTCCTGTAGGCCTTCCACGCCCGGCCCCCTACCACCTGCGTTACTCCACCTGCTGATGAACTTGTCCAGCTTATCGTGCAGCGTGCTTGGAAGGCTCCTGACACTGTCAAAGCTATTCCCCGGAGGCCAGATAAGATTTTGTCCCCTCCTGCTATGGATCCTCATTGGTCAAAAGGTCTTCCTGTGGATGCTTTGGTGGTGGCAGCCGCAACAAAAAAGTATCTGGCAGAAGAATAAACCAGACTGTCTATCCGCCTAACAAAGAGTCCCAGGCACTGGACAGGATAGGGAAGCACACCTTTGCATCAGCGACCTTTACAATCAGGTCCTTGAATTGTATGGCACACTTTACCAGGCTTCAAAGGGATCTGATTTCTGAGCTCTCTGAAACCTTGGCTGGTGCCGTGTCTGATGAGGTCCGTGACAAAGTGGCCTCTCAGCTGGTCACCACTGAGTCAATATCTAGCTCCTCTATGTGACTGATATCTCATGCATCAGAAGGAGCAGCTAGAGTGGCAGGTTCAGCTGTGGTCTTGAGACAACACACCTGAATGCGCTTGTGCAATTTCGCGGAACCCTTTAAGGCTTCTTTTCTTAATACTCCCATTGAGGCCTCTTCGTTGTTTGGACCCAAAGTTAAAAGCACACTGGCCAGATGTGAACAGGATGGTAAGACCCTTTCTGCCCTAGGTGTCCGTTATTCTTCTCTTCAGCGTGCTTTCTCCCGAAACCAAAAGAGTGGGAAGATATGGTTCAAGAAATCTCAGGGTCCTTTCCATGACACACAGGCCAAGTTCTCTCTTAGAGGTGGAGGGGGAAACTCACAGGGAAGATGCTCCTTTAGAGGCAGAGGGGGTCCATGTAACCAGGGATCAAGGGATACTTTCCCTGGCCAACCCTACCAGCGCTCCTGAAGAGCGGCCCAACTCCTTTCTTCTGGAGGTGGTTGGTGGTCATTTCATCTTGTACCCTTCTGCCTGGCTAACCATCACCACTGATTCTTGGGTACAAAGGATTATAACCAGAGGTTATCATATCCCCTTCGATCTTTGTCCTGTCCCTTCAAAAAACCTTCCTGACGTTCCACCCAGTCAAAGGGAAGAAGCAGCACTAGAGATAGAAAAGCTGCTAAGAAAGAGAGTCATCCAAATAGTCCCTCCAGACCAGATAGGATCCGGATTCTACTCAAGACTATTTTTGGTGCCAAAGAAAACCGGGGACTGGAGACCAATTTTGGATCTCAGTGTATTGAACAAGTTTGTGAGAGTACAAAAATTCCAGATGGTAACAATACAGTCTATCCTCCCGCTTTTGGAAAAAGATGATTGGATGTGCTTGATAGATCTTCAAGATGCATACTACCGCATAAAAGTGGACAGACCATCAAGAAGATTTCTGCGCTTCCGTGCGGGAGCCAGTCACTACCAGTTCAGAGTACTGCCCTTCGGACTCTCTACAGCCCCCAGAGTGTTCACAAAGTGCATGGCAGTCATCACAGCTCACTTGCAACTTCAAGGATTCCAGGTGTTTCCATACCTAGATGACTGGCTCATTTCCGCCCCCACCAGACATCTACTGGAAGAAGCCCTGGCATACTCTGTCCTCACTGCACAAAGGCTAGGCATAACCATAAACTGGCAAAAATCCAATCTCACCCCATCTCAGTCGACAGAATTCATAGGGGTTATCTTGGACACAAAGAACTGCAGAGCTGCCATTCCAGAACACAGAATTTTAAGGATAAAGCAACAACTGATTCCAATCCTTTCAAGGGAGAAATCCATGGCTCACTCGATTTTACAGCTGTTGGATTCCATGGCAGCCTCCATCACCATTGTCCCCCTGGCCAGGTTTCACATGAGGCTTCTACAATGGCTACTGCTCACCCAATGGTATCCCTTTCAGCATCCTCTTTCAGCCATGATTCAAGTAACCCACAGGTGCAAACAGGATTTAAATTGGTGGATTACACACAATCTGTCACAATGGTCTCACCCCTTCTCCCCCCAGCAACCCAAGGCCACAGTGACCACAGACGCCTCCCTGATGGGGTGGGGGGGGCGCTATTTTGGGGCAGACAGTCCAAGGCACTTGGTCTGAACTGGAGGCTTATCTGCATATAAATGTTCTAGAGTTGAGGGCGGTGCTTTTGGCGTTGCAAGCATTCCATCCCCTGCTGCCGTCTGGAATGATTGCGATTCAATAGACAACATGGCGGTGGTCTGGTACATCAACAAGCAAGGTGGAACCAAATCTTTACCCCCTTTGTCGAGAGGCCATGAGGATATGGCAATGGGCGATGGCTACCAACCGTTTTCTTCTAGCAAAGCACATTCCCGGGAGTTCCAATGTGATAGCAGACAGACTCAGCAGGTGCATTCTTCAACCTCACGAGTGGTCCCTGAATCCCTTGATAGCAGCAGAGATCTTCCACCGCTGGGGCCATCCTTGTTGCGATCTCTTTGTATCCTCGACCAACTACAAATGCAGCAACTATTTCACCCTGATTCCCCCTCCAGGACAGTCACCCAGGGATGCTCTAGTCCATGATTGGCACTCGGATCTTCTTTACGCATTCCACCCTTTCCCTCATTCCCCATTTCTGAAGAAAGCCCGTCAGTTGAAGAGCAAGGTGATCCTCATAGCACCATATTGGCCGCGACAGATTTGGTACCCCTTTCTTTGGCCTCACCTACTAGATCAACCATGAATTTTCCATCCAACTCTGGAGTTGATCTCACATCCACAGAACCTGATTCATCCCAACTTGAACAGCCTGAAGCTCACAGCTTGGCTACTCCAAATCCCTTGATTGCCAGGCAGAATGATCTTTCTTTACCAGTGCGTGACATTCTCATTGCATCTCATAAGTCTTCCACTAGAATTACTTATCTGAGCAAGTGGAAAAGATTTGCCTGTTGGCTGAAAGATAAACAAGTAGATCCCTTCTCAGCACCAGTGTCGATAATACTAGACTATCTGGCCGACCTTTTTCAATCGGGTCTGTCGGCCTCTACCATTAGAGTTCGTTTGGCTGCAATTTCTAATTTCCATGAGGGTGTCCAAGATTCCTCTCTTATGTCCCACAAATTGTGCAAGACCTTCATAAAAGGTGTGAATCATCTGAAGCCACCTTTTAGAGAACCTATTCAACCATAGGATTTATCATTAGTTCTACAAGCTCTGACAATGCCACCCTTCGAACCAGCTTCTTCTTGCGACCTCAAGCATTTGCCATGGAAAACCTTGTTTTTGGTCGCCATTACTTCTGCCAGACGTATTTCTGAGCTTCAAGCTTTATGTATCAAGAGTCCATACTTGATTTTTCATAGAGATAGAGTGTCTCTGAGAACTAATCCATCATTTCTGCCAAAAGTGATCTCTGAAATGTCCATTAATCAAGCCATTGAATTGCCAGTTTTCTTTCCCAATCATTCAAACAGAGGAGAGTATTGCCTACATACCCTAGATATTCACAGGCAAATCCATTTTTACTTAGACAGGACTAGGTCATTTCGTAAATCTGACTAGTTATTTTTGGCCTTTTCTGGACCTAGATTAGGATCTGTTGTTGCTAAGGTCACATTAGCTAGATGGTTTGAAGGACTGTATGACCTTCATTTATACACAACATAATATCTCGTTGCGTACTACCATGAAAGCTCATTCAACAAGGTCGGTGGCAACTTCTGCTGCCTTCCATGCCAGAGCTTCTTTACATGACATCTGTGCAGCTGCAACTTGGGGTACGCCCCATACCTTCATCAATCATTACAAATTGGATTTGGCCACCAGGGGTAGAGCATCTTTCAGTTCTATGGTGCTCAGGAATGTCCTTCCATGAGAGCCTCCCAGGAATAGAGGTAGCTGGAAACTCTGTCCCATGCGTAAGGAATGAACGAGGATTAACAATATCAGATAAAGAAGTTATTTCTTACCATAACGTTCCATCTGTATTGCTGATCCTCGTTCAGTCATTACGACCCTCCCTCCTTCCCCCTCCTGTGGCTTCTAGTGGATCTCACCATCCGGTTCTCTTAGGTTATTTGACCAGAGGTAGCTTCTACCTTTTTTTGACTTGCAAACTCTGAGTTAACAGGGAGAGGGGGATTGTGAGTGAGAGTTTGAAGCTGACGCGAGCTTGGAAAATGGCCGGCTCGGTTCCGAGGTCAGAACCAATACCCATGCATAATGACTGAACGAGGATCAACAATACAGATGGAACATTATGGTAAGACATAACTTCTTTTTTTGGAAGTGTAATATGTTGGCAGACTTTAAAAGTTCCTTACAGAGTACTCTGTTAGAAATATTGGGTAAGCAAGTGGGTCCAACTAAGGAAATTATTTTTGAGCTGGGATACAGGATTTGAATTGTTTAGACATAGTAAAGCCTTGATATGTTTAATTCTGGTGACTGCCAAACTAGAAAATGATAATCAAAGTCTAAACCAACTGTATTTTGAAGTACTGAATACTGTAACATAGATAGAAGAACTGGAAGTGAAATCTTTAGAAAAGGATATGAGTGAATTACATAGAAAAATGGAAACTGTGGGAACAATATACACAAAATAATGTTTTGGGGAGTAGTGAGGTTTAACATAAGGCTGGAATTGAGAATCTATATAATGTTGGATTGGAGATAGTTATTCATAAGAATACGTGTGATGTATAATGTTTGTAACTGGAAACGTGATAATATGGTTTGTTTCCTTTTTTATAAATGTATGTCTGCCTTTGTCTTAAGTGATAAAATAATCAAAATGAATGAACAATAAAGTGCCAAAAAAGTTGTTTCACATTATCTGTTATGTGGCCCTGCTAAATATACTACTTAAATCCTAGTATCAGAGATTCTTTCTTCTACAAGTAAGACTGAGAAACAATCTCAGTAGTAAAAACAAATCCAGGTCAGGGGCATAAACTACAACATGATGGTATCCTGCCAAGATGATTAGTAACAATGGGAAAAATCCCAATGGAAAGGTAAAAACGACATACAAATAACATTAAGCTACCCTACTTTGCAACACGTTACAAAGAGTAAATTATCTCTTGATATTAAAAAGGGATGATGTTCAACTGCCCATATATGAAAAACAGAGTTCTCACACAGGAATAGCTGTGGCACTTAGGTGCATTATAAGTGTTTTGCATGTTTCCATTCTTGTTGAGTAGTACTGATGATAGGTAAATACCTAGCTTACTTTTTAAGACATCAGGAATCCACACTGTAAAAATCTGTGTATGGCTTGCATACTGGCCTCTGATATGCATCACTAACACAAGGCCTTGTAGACTTTCTGTATGGAATGTGGCAAATCTTGGGAAAGTGAATTCTTTTGCCTCCTACCATTGATACTGAGTTGTGCCTGACCAATTTAAGATTCATTCCTTTGCACTCATGTTGTGGCATTATGAGCCAGTGATGGGCTTCTGCTGAAAGAAGTGCCTGAGTTAGAATGTGACATTTCCTATCCAGATATCTATTATCCAGATTATGACTCGGCATCATCTCCCGCCAAGCCGTGGGCTTAATGTTGCTCATGAAGAATCATCCCTCTCTAGCCTCAAAATCCAAACATTTCCCATGATTCTTTCATTTTATTCTATTCAAAAGTTCGCTCAGTAGCCCTTGGTTGCATTTGCAGTCTACAAATAGAGCAAATAAGCCCTTCCACCACTGTAAAGTGTCTGACTAAGCAGTATTTAATGACATGAGATGTGCATTTGGTTCGAGCAAGTAATGGTCTTATTTGCAGCCCATCTTTTTGTTATACAGTCTAGAACAGGAGTGTCCAACCCACGGCCCGCAGGCCGCATGCGGCCCTCAGAGCTCTTCCATGCGGCCCGCGACCCTTAAATTTAAATTTAATTTTAATTTAACTTTTTTTCCATGTGTTTACACGTCCGCGTACTTTTGGTGTTCTGTGCATGCATCAACTTTAGTTTTTTCACGTTTTTTCATACCAGCATCATTCCGCTGGTATGCGCATGTGCGAAAACACCGTTCAGTCATTTTTTACAGTTCTGGTAAAGCTGAAGGAAGGAGCGGGATCGTGGAGAGAGGATTTATTTTATTTCGGAGTACACACTGACTACAGTTACACTACAACATAGCAAAAGGTAAGGTAAGTAATTTTGTGAGTTTAATAACGAGTGCATTTGATGTGTAGTAGATGGTTAATCACAGTCCATATTCCATTAGCTGTCTCTGGAGAGTCAAAGATAACACATTTTTGTTCCCACACATTATTTAAGAAGAAAGACAATAGTATAATGGACTAATATTGAACCCTTTTGATACAGTATGCTATAGTATACAACTTTGTTGACTCACGCAACTATGGATATTAGCAGTATTTGTATATTAAAGTCATTAAGAGTGGTGCACTCAGTGTAAGACAGCAATGTGGAATCTGTAAGCTGGCACTGTTTGGCGTACAAACACACTTGCACACAGTGAAAGAATCCCTGTGGGATGTACAGATATTGAGTTATCGTAAGGTTATTTGTGGAACTTATAAAATTAAATAATACAAACTATTTCCATTAATAATGCAAAAAATGGAATGTAATAGTGTCATGTTAAATTAAGCCTATGCAAGCAGCAAATGTTAGTTAGGCAAAAGTGACAGTGAAAGAAGATGGATAAGATAAACAAAGTCAGAGATGTAACCAAGTAGAAGACTGGCGATTTTCAGATATTAAGACCAATATCTGCCAAACAGAAGGTCATGCATTAGCTAGGAGCATGGTAGTGGTATCTGCAACCTGAAGTGAACTGGTATACATGCACACTGAAATTAATATCGTGGTATGCACAGAACTTGATGTATTGAAAACTCTAGCAAAAAGTTATAAAAATATGAAATATTTTTAATTTTCCATTAGTAATGCAAGACTGGTTGGTTAATACTGTTGTGTTGCAAGTGTTATAAAAAATGTCTCTAGTCTAAAACATGATGGGTAACCTGAAAGTATCCAGAGGCACAAATGTTTGGTAATGCAGTAATGAAAATAGGCAATAATTTCATATCTGCATTAATATCATAACACCTGTGTGATCTCCAGGAAATATGCTGACATGTTATACACAACATTAAGGCACCAAATTTTGTCACTGGTACTGCTATCTAGCACCATATTGTGTCACTGGTACTTGCTATCTAGCTTACACTGCTTTATAGATTAATAGAGTTGTGTTGAAATATTGCAAATGTGTTATAAGCATAATTTGCATATTTTGTGCAATACCACAAACTGAGTCTATCAGGTACACTTACACAGATATCACTCTTTTTACCATAACACTATTTGCTTGCTGAGATGTACAGTTTTTTCATAAATCTGCAATACGAAATCAGCTAGCTAAATGGAACCACCAGAGAAAAGGAGGTAGCATGTTGCATCTAACAGTCTGAGTTCTACCTTCAAAAAACTGTTTTTTTTAATAATTAGAATGAGATATTGAATTTTAGGGCAAATATTATGCATTTATTAATTTATTTATTGTTCAAATTCACCTACAATACAGCCAGTGGTCTGACTTTGTATTAGTCCGCATAAACCTGTGGTGTTTTGCTCTTTAGTTTATGATGCATTGTTTGTTTTTTTTTTTTTTTTTTTTTTTTTTGCTCTTCAGTTAATGTGAGAGACCTTTTTTTTTTTTTTTTTTGGTCCTCACTTGCCGTTTGCCCCCAGACCATTTCTGTTGACTCAATGCGGCCCTTGCAACTGAAAAGGTTGGACACCCCTGGATCTCAGTGTATTGAACAAGTTTTTGAGAGTACAAAAATTCCAGATGGTAACAATACAGTCTATCCTCCCGCTTTTGGAAAAAGACGGTTGGATGTGCTTGATAGATCTTCAACATGCATACTACCGCATAAAAGTGGACAGACCATCAAGAAGATTTCTGCACTTCCGTGCGGGAGCCAGTCACTACCAGTTCAGAGTACTGCCCTTCGGACTCTCTACAGCCCCCAGAGTGTTCACAAAGTGCATGGCAGTCATCACAGCTCACTTGCAACTTCAAGGATTCCAGGTGTTTCCATACCTAGATGACTGGCTCATTTCCGCCCCCACCAGACATCTACTGGAAGAAGCCCTGGCATACTCTGTCCTCACTGCACAAAGGCTAGGCATAACCATAAACTGGCAAAAATCCAATCTCACCCCATCTCAGTTGACAGAATTCATAGGGGTTATCTTGGACACAAAGAACTGCAGAGCTGCCATTCCAGAACACAGAATTTTAAGGATAAAGCAACAACTGATTCCAATCCTTTCAAGGGAGAAATCCATGGCTCACTTGATTTTACAGCTGTTGGATTCCATGGCAGCCTCCATCACCATTGTCCCCCTGGCCAGGTTTCACATGAGGCTTCTACAATGGCTACTGCTCACCCAATGGTATCCCTTTCAGCATCCTCTTTCAGCCATGATTCGAGTAACCCACAGGTGCAAACAGGATTTAAATTGGTGGATTACACACAATCTGTCACAATGGTCTCACCCCTTCTCCCCCCAGCAACACAAGGCCACAGTGACCACAGACGCCTCCCTGATGGGGTGGGGGGGCTATTTTGGGGACAGACAGTCCAAGGCACTTGGTCTGAACTGGAGGCTTATCTGCATATAAATGTTCTAGAGTTGAGGGTGGTGCTTTTGGCGTTGCAAGCATTCCATCCCCTGCTGCCGTCTGGAATGATTGCGATTCAATAGACAACATGGCGGTGGTCTGGTACATCAACAAGCAAGGTGGAACCAAATCTTTACCCCCTTTGTCGAGAGGCCATGAGGATATGGCAATGGGCGATGGCTACCAACCGTTTTCTTCTAGCAAAGCACATTCCCGGGAGTTCCAACGTGATAGCAGACAGACTCAGCAGGTGCATTCTTCAACCTCACGAGTGGTCCCTGAATCCCTTGATAGCAGCAGAGATCTTCCACCGCTGGGGCCATCCTTGTTGCGACCTCTTTGTATCCTCGACCAACTACAAATGCAGCAACTATTTCACCCTGATTCCCCCTCCAGGACAGTCACCCAGGGATGCTCTAGTCCATGATTGGCACTCGGATCTTCTTTACGCATTCCCACCCTTTCCCCTCATTCCCCCATTTCTGAAGAAAGCCCGTCAGTTGAAGAGCAAGGTGATCCTCATAGCACCATATTGGCCGCGACAGATTTGGTACCCCTTTCTTTGGCCTCACCTACTAGATCAACCATGAATTTTCCATCCAACTCTGGAGTTGATCTCACATCCACAGAACCTGATTCATCCCAACTTGAACAGCCTGAAGCTCACAGCTTGGCTACTCCAAATCCCTTGATTGCCAGGCAGAATGATCTTTCTTTACCAGTGCGTGACATTCTCATTGCATCTCATAAGTCTTCCACTAGAATTACTTATCTGAGCAAGTGGAAAAGATTTGCCTGTTGGCTGAAAGATAAACAAGTAGATCCCTTCTCAGCACCAGTGTCGATAATACTAGACTATCTGGCCGACCTTTTTCAATTGGGTCTGTCGGCCTCTACCATTAGAGTTCGTTTGGCTGCAATTTCTAATTTCCATGAGAGTGTCCAAGATTCCTCTCTTATGTCCCACAAATTGTGCAAGACCTTCATAAAAGGTGTGAATCATCTGAAGCCACCTTTTAGAGAACCTATTCAACCATAGGATTTTTTTTTTTTTTTTTTTTTTTTTTTTTTGGTCCTCACTTGCCGTTTGCCCCAGACCATTTCTGTTGACTCAATGCGGCCCTTGCAACTGAAAAGGTTGGACACCCTTGGATCTCAGTGTATTGAACAAGTTTGTGAGAGTACAAAAATTCCAGATGGTAACAATACAGTCTATCCTCCCGCTTTTGGAAAAAGACGATTGGATGTGCTTGATAGATCTTCAAGATGCATACTACCGCATAAAAGTGGACAGACCACCAAGAAGATTTCTGCGCTTCTGTGCGGGAGCCAGTCACTACCAGTTCAGCGTACTGCCCTTCGGACTCTCTACAGCCCCCAGAGTGTTCACAAAGTGCATGACAGTCATCACAGCTCACTTGCAACTTCAAGGATTCCAGGTGTTTCCATACCTAGATGACTGGCTCATTTCCGCCCCCACCAGACATCTACTGGAAGAAGTCTAGAAGATCTGAGGCCAAATTTTCATGGCATGATCAGGTAAAGAATTCACTCTCAAAAGGCAATAAGTCTAGTAGACCAAATGTATAAAGCCACAGTAAGTTGCATCCCAGCTTCACATTTACCAGAATGTGGTTTGCAGTGTCTGCGTCAGCCAGTACAATTTCAAGATCAGATCCCTGTGTAACAGACACCCTAGGAATTTTCAGAAAAGGACAATAAAATAACAACTCCAAGTTATCACGTGTTGTGAACATTTTCTACATGTTACTGGCTTCATTTTAGACTTTTAATCAAGTTGTGTAGTTAGTTTCCTTAGGTGCATGATTGCCAATCCTGTCCTGCTCCTTTTAGTTATAAAAGTATCAACTTCAGAGCTGGAAACATTATCTCTTAAGGAATTCAACCTGAATACAGGGAATGAAAATACATTAGATAAACTGTTGCTAAATGAAAACCACAGCTTGCACAATAAAAAATTCAGCTTCCACCAGTGCTGAGAAACAGGCTTTATAAGGCAGAGCAAAGGTAGCTGAGACAAAGGTAAGAAACTAAGATGGGAAAGAATGGGTTATGGCCAGTTTAAGAAGGACCTTTTCCTAAATGTGTCGCACTGAGAAATACTGATTTTCTATTTAGCATTTTGTGTATTAAAACCTAGTATATGTATATAACTGTTTATGAAGGACATAAACTGTGTCAGTAAAATAAATACTCTGTTTCATTAATTTTAATTTCTCTATCTCTCTCTCTCTCTCTCCATTTCACAGGTAGCTCCCTTTGGGGTATTGGATCTTTTCTTAAATTACTACACTCCTATAGCATTCAGAACGGATTCAGGATGTTACTGGAGTATTGTTGATGTTGATGTGCAGGATACTGACAGTTGTAACTCTGTAAAAAGACTCAAAGCTCCACATTCAGCTATGACTTCCTCTGCTAAATTCTTTATTGAAAAGGGTTCTTCTGGAAGTATCCTTCTCAAAACTCCACAGAACAAATACCTGAGCCATATCCATCGTAATGGTATTGACTACATAGAAGTCACTAAAGATGTACCAGATGTCTTCTGCCAGTTTTTGGTGATTCAGTCCTATAAAATGGTTCTTCAGGCTGACAATGGCAAATATCTGAGCCGTATCCATCGTGGCAGTGTAGACACAATTGAAGCAGTTAAACAAGATATTGATGAATTCTGCTACTTTGATGTGGTTCCATTCAATAAATAATCAGTCTGGAAGATTTCAGTTTATCTTTCTTGGCTCTTTTTCTATAGATGACTGTTTTATTTTTTAACCTGAAGCCCATTTTGAGTTGTGTTTTTCTCTGAACCTCAATGATTAATGTGTAAAGCTCTTAATCTGAGATGCTGTTGCCTGCATTTCAATTTATGATATTTATTGCAGAATTGATGTGGGAGCTAGTGTTCTGTTTCCTGTAAGGGGAACACTACATTACTTTGGGTCATTGTCTTAAATTAGTGTTGTATGGGAACTTGTGTAATTTCTGTAGCACTTTAAGCACCCCCCCAACTGAGGCACCCCCATTTATTTCAGGATATTTAAACAGCTTATATTAAGTAATCCACTCTGAAACACAATATTTATGATATTGAAAGTACAGTTCCCCTCTCTCTTCTGTTTAAAAAGTCCATTCTTTTTATGTTCTGTTTTAAACTTGCTAAAATAGCTTATTTGGTGTAGACCATCCAACAAACCAGTGGACTTTGGAAATTGCCAACTCCTTGAATTATTTTTACATTTTAGCCTTGGAAGATAGCACAATAAATTTTAGACCAAGTTTATTTTATGCCACTTTTTTAACACTAAAAATAAAGACATACATGAAATATTTCGACATCTGTGTATATCACTTATCAAAGATATCTGTTGCCTTCAGTAAATTAGAAAAGAGAGACACTTTTTCTGTTATTGATTTTTCTGAGCAGCAGGCCTTCTAATACCTCATTCATACAGGCTGCAGATGGGAGTCAAGCTCTGGGTAACCATCATTTGTTTCAGGCCCATTTTTTTCTTGTTTTTAAGCATAAAATGAACAACTCAAGGCAGCTCTTATTTATTTATTTATTTTACATTTGTTAACCGGGAAATTCTGACTAGACCAGGTCCATTTTCAGCGGAGGCCCGGGGAGAAAAGCTCCAACATCAAGTTATACAAATACAGTACATCCAGCATAATACAGAAAACAGGTTACATCATGTATGCTGAGCATAGTAATATAACAAGAAATTAATAAAAACACTCCAGGTAAAAGAAGATATAGAACATGGGTAAAAAGACAATGTCAGTTATACACTGGTAAGAGAAGAAAATATATCAAGTAAGATTCTACAATTAAAAGTACCCTTTCAGAGTACAGGGGATCAGAGCTCCAGTATGTGATCAAAGAGGAATTTGGGGAGTTAATAGTAGTATGGGTAGGGTTATGTGATACAAGGGCATAACCAGCTACTAAGAAGGTGCAATTTGAGGGAGTTTGTGAATATGGATGTGGAGAGGGCAGTGGACACGGATAGGGGAAGAGAGTTCCAATTTCTGGCAACGGTGTGGGAGTAGAGCGCTTTCCCTGCATTATTATCAGCCTTGGTGATGGAGAGGAGAGATTTTTCACTGGATCTTAGGTTTGCAGTATAGATAGTAAGTAGGTTGGATAATGAGGGTTTTTTTCAGGATATTTGAAAATATTGTAGGCTGTGCCCAGCTGGTGATAGTTAAGTAGCTGTGGTAGCTCAAGCCATTTTAGTTCTTTTAGTGCAGCACAGTGATGGGTTCTATAGGTTGAGTTAGTAGCAAACTTGGCTATTTTACTGTAGCATGATTCTAGTTTGTCTAGGTCACATTGTCTGATTTGGGTAAAGATTGGTGCTGTGTATAATAGAGTTGAGAGGAGGTGGCTTTGTGTAAGAGTGACTCTTGCTTTTTGTGAGAGAAAGGACTTATGCCTGTATAGGGAGCCTAGTTTTTTGTGTGCTAGTTTTATGGTATGTGAGATGTGAATATCAAAGTGGAGATTATTGTCTATTTCAATGCCCAGAAGTTTGGTGTGGTTAGAAGGGGAGATGGTGGTGCCATCCTTACATGTTATGGTAAAGGAGAGTTTTTTTTTTAATCTATTAGGGGTAAATAGTAGCAGTTTTGTCTTTTTGGGATTTAGAATTAGTTGGATACCTGATATCCATTTTTCTACTGAGATAAAGGTATCTTGAGTGAGTGTATGTAAGGTGGTGGGAGATGAGGCAGAGCAGATCAGGGTTGAATCATCCACATATTGTATGAGTGTGGCATGTTGTGTAGAGCATTTGAGGTTATTTGTGAAAATAGAGAACAATAGCGGGCTCAGTATAGAGCCCTGTGGGACTCCTATGGTGGCTGGAAGTTGTGTAGACAGAGTTCCTTTCCACTGGACTGATTGTTGCCTGTCAGACAAGTAGCTTCTGAACCAGGCTATAGTAGAGGAGGTGAAGGATAATGATGTTAGTGAGTCTAGTAGAATGGAGTGGGAGACCATATCAAATGCTTTTGAGAGGTCTAGGAACATGGCTGATACATATTTGTTATCATTCCTGTGAAGGTTTATATAATTAGTGAAGGATAGAAGGGCTGTGGTAGTGCTGTGATGTGGACGGAAATAGTGTTGTGTGGTAGATAGTAGATTGTGTGTGTTAAGAAATGTCATCACTTGCAAGTGGATGCATTTCTCAAGAATTTTGGATAAGGGGCAAAGGATGGCAGTAGGTCAGTAGTTGGAGAATTCATAAGAATTACCTCCTTTATGGAGAGGAATGATGTGATACTCTCCAGAGTTTAGGTATGTAGGATTCTAGTATGGAGCGGTTGATAAGGATGGAGACAGGATATGATAGGGAGTCACTAGCCATTTTTAGGTATGAAGCAGGTATGTTATCAGCTGCTACATTCTCTCTTCAGCTCCTGTACATTCAGCTCTTGTACATTCTTGCAGATGTGTGGACCTGCTCTGATTTTCCACTGTGCACAAGCATACTTGCACGCAAGCATGATGAAAGTTACCATGGAAATCAGGTGTGGCAGAGCCAAGTTTCCATCCCTGACTCGTATGCTCCATGCAATAAACTTGTCTTGCAATGTGCCAGACCACCTCCTTGTTCCCAGGTTGGGTGAGCAGGTGTCAGTTACTCACTCTCACCATCCCTTTGCCTGCTGTTCCAGCACCCAAGCCTTTATTCAAACCCAGGTCTTGTGAGTCTTTCTCCGGGCTTAGTCCCTCTAGCCTGTGGGGTCAGCTGACTACATGGAATTTTTGGAGACTTGTGTGACTACTCTTTGATGCTAAGGTAGAACTGTTGCCATTTTGGTGTAGAATCATGTAGTTGTTGGATGGAAGGTGATGTCACACGGTTTCATGATACAACCCATTAAAAGTTTACACTGAGCAAATATTAATGGTGTAGCAGTTTTTTCAGTCTTGAAAACAGCAGTACAGAATAAAGCTTTAAAGAGTTTTACTATTAAATTGTACTAATGCTGTTCTTGTCTTACACAGTTTTTGTTTTAGTTTGTTTCTCTTAGTTGGCATAACCTAGTTTCTTGGCTATGTTTCCTGATACTGAAACAAAACATGCAAAATAGAGGTCTGAAGTTAATCATAAGAAAGGTTGTTCATATTTTAAGGAAAATAATCAACATAAAGGAAAGAACAGCAAAGTATTAAGCTGCACTTCATGCTCCCTTCTTTCCTTTTCCAGTTAAATACCTTCAAGCTGACATGCCCTGAAGTCCTATCAATTGCCCCAACTGTAAAATACAACATAGAACAATATCCTCAGATGGATTAAGATAGTGAATTTGCTGCCTGAAATTGTATGTATGTAA
>NC_056751.1:796388680-796411180 GCF_019279795.1 Protopterus annectens | reverse complement strand
GGGTTTGAAACATATGTATTGGAAGGAAGATGTAGATTTTTTTTGCTGTATGTATTATGCATATCACCAAACCACTCATCTTCCTCATTTGCATGTCATCAATCCCACAACCAAGCAAAATCTCCACTTGAGTACACTATCTCTGCCTCTGCTTAAAAAAAAAAACTACGTACACTGCCTTCTCATATCTCTCTGTCTCTCTCTTTAAAGTTGCTTCTGACTCCTACAATGACCCCACGGAGAGCCACCTCAGTCTGCTAGGCTTATAAGACAAAGGGGAAAACAGAAGTACATTGCCAGGTTTTTCTTCTGTATCACACATACAGGTACTCACACCTAGTAAAAATTTACACCACCTACTGCATGTTTTTCAAATGTGAGATGAACTGGAGAAAACCCACCCAAGCACATGGCGGACATGCAGACTCCATGCAGAAGACACCCCAGCCTAGAACTGAAATGGAGAACCTCTCGCTGTGAGAGAGTAAGGCTACTCATTGCACCACCATTCTACACATCTACTCAACTATCCGCATCTAAATCTACCCACATCTGAATCAAAGAACTGTAGTCCAAATCTGAACTCAATGTAACAAAAAATTAGTAAAAGCTATTAAAAAAAATAAAAGGACCTAATGCACCCCCTGAAAAATGGCATTACTTGCAACCCAAAAGCTAAAATGCTTAACATTAACCTAAGTAAGTAGCTAAATAACAAAGTAAAAGAAATAATTTCATCTATAGATATCTTCAGAAATCTTATAATACTTGAAGACATCAATCTCAGCCTTAGTCCCATTTCCAATTGCCTGAATACTTTTCTCATTTAATTCCATCTCACCAAGCTCACAACTTAATCAACGCACTTCACCATCATATTAACTAACAATCCTTCTCTTATCTCAAACATCATCATCCACCCACCATCTTTCAGTGACCACTGCCCTATCAGTTTCCATATCCATCATCCATATGTATGAATTCAGATGATCCTAACACTGCTGCCGAACTATTCACCTCTGCACTGACGGACCTGCAAAATTCCTGCTTCCCAGTAATTCAAAGACTGTACAAACCAAAAACTAGTAACTGGTTAATTTATGAGCTTAAAACTCTTCTACAACTCTGAGACAAGACAGGGCATTCTTAGAAAGCCATTCATACTTCCATAAACAGGCAACATTACACCCAGCTATGCAGCCTTGCCAAGCAAGCAATTTGCCTTCATGAAAGTCGCTTGATGAAATCATACCAAATCTCACTAATAAATTCACCCAAAAACTTTTGGAAAGAGGTAAATCACCTTATAGCATTGAATAACCTTCCTTCCTTCCTAGAATTCCACTTTATCTCAATGTTTTGCCTTTGATTTCCTTTTTCATCCATTATTCTAGCCATTTCCAAGATGCTTATGCCACCCCACCCACCCCTCCATACATCCTTTCATTCTGCTTCAGAACGATAACATTCAAGGAAGTCCATCCACTGCTCAAACAGATTAAGCTTGATAGCCTCCCCTGGCACTGACAACATTCACCCATGATTTATTTATCACTGTAGAGACAACACCATAACCCCACTGAAACTCCTCCACAACTTGTGTATTACATTTAATATTATGCCTTAGGCCTTGTAAAACCTCTCCCTAAAATACCCAATCATTCCAATCCCTTAGACTTTTGGCCCATATCTATTCCCCCCTTAGCCTAGGAAAGATTCTGGAAAAAATTCTTTAGTTGCAGCTCACACAAAACATCATCCAGTACCACCCACCCTCTCAAAAACAACATGGCTTTTGAGCTGGTCACAGTACACCCATAGCTACCTGGACAATCAGTGACAACATTATTCTCAGAATGGATAAAGGCCTAATTACTGGAGCCATTTTTATTGATCTCACCAGAGCCTTTAATCTTGACCACTCAATGTTCCTCACTCACTGAAATAGGCATTAGCAATGACACTACCCTGGTTCAAAAACTGCATCTCTAATAACCAGTTCTCATTTTCAACTCATCACCCTTTACATCACTCCCTCTGCAGAGAGGTGTCCCTTAAGGACCTATTCTGGCACTTATCTTTTTTATCTGCACTAACAAACTTCTTTTTGACTTACCCCATCCTTCTCTCCTACTTTATGCTGATGACATGGTCCTATTCCATTCCAACCATTCTCCATCTCTCTCTTGAACTCAAACTTCAAGCTGAATTTCTAGCCCTTATTCAATAGGTCAGTGATAAACAATTATTGCTTAACTCATTTGTCCCTTGCCAGGTCAGGATAAAACAAGTGAGCATCATGGGTTTTTGTTCAAGCAGCTTTATTATATACAAACACATCATAAATGAAGTTAAGTAACTTTAATTTATACACAAACAAGCTATCATGCACATAGATGTTAATATTCTGGCTGCACTTTCAAAATGGCACTGAAGCTAACACATGCTTGGTATTTATATGCACACACAGATCTTGGAAATGCTTCTTAAAGGTACAACACACCTGTTATTCTACATCCTCCCTCTCTGAGAAAGTGAGTTAGACATTGTCAATGATATTACTAAATATGCAATTTACACAGGCATAATTTTCATCATGCAATTATACAAAGCTAGATACATATATACAACTATGTCCAAGTTGCTATGTATTTCACACTAGGCTTTGAAATGTGACCATATCATGTGGCATAACATTTGGGATCTGGTTTCACAACTGTGATTGTCTCTGCTGATTGTTCAATCTTAGGAACACTGGAATCATCTGCCAGAACAGTATCAAGAGTCAAGCCATGCTCTGGAACAGGAATGTCATCTGGATTGCTCTGAGAGTTAGTCTTTATCACAGGTACGATGCTGTGATATCGGTTCTGCTACATGAAGATGTCTGCGATTACTCCTACACTCCACACCCTCAGATTTAACAAAATAGAATCTTGGCTCTGCACAAATACTCGTTATTTGACCAATCTGGTCAAAACCTTTCACTGTCTGTATCTTCACTGTATCTCCTTTTTTCAATGGATGAAGAAATCCGCTCGACTTGTCATAGTTGGACTTTTGGAAAGAATGCTTTCTAGATAACTGGGTTTTGATTGCTTGGTTGTTCTTAGCTTTAGGCCTCAATAAACTAGAACTGATAGGCAATGTTGTTTTGATTTCCCTAGATAGAAGTCTCTGAGCAGGTGAGCCAAGTATATCGTCAGTGGGTATATTTCTGAGATTGAGTAAATTTAAAAAAGTCAGTCTGACCACTGGACTAATTTCTGAGTTTAATTTCATGGAATACACAACTGGAAATTTGCCCAACTTCTCATCAAAAACATCAGCATACTCTGAAAAAAATAGTATTGGTGAAGCTGGAACTAGGACGTGCTTATTTGATGAACTTCTTTGGTAAAAGAAAACAGGTTCAGTTTCAAACTGTCTCTGAGAACCAATAATGACTGCACAGGTCTTTGAACCACATAGAACAATAGGCTATAACAGTTCTTGTCCACATAACATGAAAGCACTACTGAGCCTTTGGTCTGAATTTTATCACCTCCATAAGCAACAAGTTTCCAACAACTAGTCACATTTTGTTGTTCACCAGCTCTGACCCATGCAACAGTATCTGCAGATATGATATTACAATTTGAACCAGTGCCTGCTTTAAGCTTAGTGGATTTACCATTGATCCAGACAGTACAAAACACTTCATTTCTTGCCAATAAATCTACTGCATCAGTCTTTTCACCAATCACTGACACACCCTCCACATAGAAAGTAGACTGTTGCAGATCTAGTTCATTAACTTGCATTTTGGAGTGACCCTTCTTTGCAACTGTGTGAGGCTTACTAGAGTTACAAAATCTTTGGAAATGGTTCCATTTCTTACACGTGTGACATTGTTGACCAAATGCTATGCAAGTTTGTCTTTTGGATTCATGGTTGGGACCACAATTACGACAGTTAACAATAAAGCTTGATTTGGGTTTTGCTGATTCACCCTTATGCTGTACTGAGCAATATATGTTTTGCACTAGGTAGCCTTGGTTCTGCACTGAACATGCTCCTTTAACTGAACTGTTCTTGGAATGTGCTAGAAGACTACGGGTTTTACCTAGAACTCCCACACGAGCTGCTTCTGCCATGTGCTTAGGCCTGCTTTTGCCTGTCATATGTTGCATGCTGTCTACATGAGCTCTGGAGCTTGCTGAAACCATGCTCTTATCACTAGCAAGCGTATCTGTGTGCCTTTCTGTAGCTTCATGAATCTGACAAATCTCAATGGCTTTACTCAGCATCAAATCACTGTCACAAAGCAATATCTTTCTCACAACAGCATTATTAACACCACACAAGTCTGTCCTTTATTAACACATCCTTCAAATCACCAAACCTGCACATTTTAGCTTTATCAGGTCAGTAATATAAGCTGCAAAAGTTTCCCCTTGCTTTTGATCCCTTGTGTAAAACAAATGCCTCTCTAGTGTAATATTAGTCTGAGGGTTACGCATTTCAATAAATTTGCACTTTAAACACTCGGGGTCTTCCCTTGATTCAGTCTGCACAACAACACAATGAGTTTCTCCTTCACCTTCATACATTGCTGGTGTATAGGCAAATAAATGCTCCCTTTCAATGGCTTCTGACCCTGCTAGGTTCAGCCAAATGAATGCCCTGGTACGTGCATCTTTATCAGAATAAGTTGCTTGTGTAAATATATCGTATTCTTTCTCAAATATTCTCTAGTTGTCTGCAATATTCTGATCAAACACAAGTGGTTGTGGCTTGCAAACTCCATCTGCCATATTAACATATCTCAGTGAAAACTCTTACAAGCATGCATGAACATACACATTTGTATATACACTTATTCATGTGCTTGAAATTTATGCCAGTACTTGTAACAACAATACGAGCCTTTGTATAACTGAATTTCATGAAATACGTTTCCTGGGTACTGGAACACTTTGAAATCTCTTTACTGTAAAAGCTACTTGCCTTGAAATTATTTTACTATTTGAGACATTTATCTTGTAAAGGCAATAATGCTAAAGTCATTTATTATCATTTTATTGTGCAAGCCTTTGTCTTGTAATTGCTTTAATGCCAAAGCCATTTATCAACATTTTACTGCCAAAGTAATTTATCATCATCTTACGAAACATTTCGAACAACTGCACAGTGTGAATAAACTGAGCGATAGAAGCCGAGGACAAGAAACATTTAGAAGTAATTGTACTTTGCAAATACACTAGCATGAAATAATGGCATTTTATGAATAAACTAATTGCACTTTGTGAATAAGTAATTGTAATTTGTGAATGTATTGTCTCGAAGTAATTGCAATTTGCAAATGTATTGGACAGAAGAAACTCAGATTAAGAAACACCTCAGAATAACTGCACTTGCAAATAAATAGTGTGCAGCATGCTAAAACTTCCCCAAAATAGCTACACCTTGCCAAGCAACTCTGTATAGTGTAAGAGACACTCTGCAATGGCGGCACTCTGTGAACAGACACACCAAGGCACAAGAAACTTTCAAAATGGCTTCACTTCACTGCACTTCACAAAATAGTTGCACTTTGCACACAACAAACTCTTTGGAATAAATGCACAGTAATAAGCACACACTGTAAGCACTTTTACACACTTTGAGATACTTCAAGCAACTCTAGTTATGCTATTCAAGGCTTCAATCAATGCGAAATACTATTTTGTACCAAACACAGTAATTCACCCAAAACACATGCAGTTGCCTTTGCCTTACTTATACTGAATGTGCCCTTTTCTGCCCTTCCTATTTTAGTCGTTTTGCTCTCTAAATCTCTTAATGGGACCTTTATGCTCTTTTGCTATATTCTCTTTGCTCATTTAATCTCTTTTCTTGCCCAGTATAGTCTCTTGTGCTAGTTTTAATTCTAAACATGCTCGTCTTACTTTAAACATGCTCATTTTACAATTCTGAGGTAATTCTGTACTCTTTATGTACTTTTGTAGTGCTCATTTTTATTCAAATAACTCGGTTTCAAATATTTTGTCTGATTAAGGAGCTCTTTCATACCTCTCTTTTGCTTAATAAATGTTTCTGTGGTATTCATTTGCTTAATACATTTTGTGCCCATGTAATGCTCTGTTTAACCTCTTTCAATAAATAAAGCATTCGTGTGTATTCTCTTTTACCATTAACTTGTTTCTGTCCCTTTTTTTGCTTTTGGTCTTTTTAGTTTGCCTTCGCCATTACCTCTGCACCTCGTGGCTGTGAAGAATAGTCTTTGCCATCCCAGTTCTGACACCATGTCGCTTGTCAGGTCAGGATAAAACAAGCAAGCATTTGGGTTCCTGTTCAAGCAGCTTTATTATATACAAACACATCATAAATGAAGTTAAGTAACTTTAACTTTTAAATAAACTAGCTATCATGCACATAGATGTTAACATTCTAGCTGCACCTTCAAAATGGCACTGAAGCTAACATGTGCTTGGTATTTATATGCACACACAGTCCTTAGAAATGCTTCTTAAAGGTACAACACACCTGTTATTCTACATCATCTAAAACAAAAACAATAGTTTTTGGTACTAGGCAAAAGCTCACTTCTCTCTCCAGACAGCTACAAATTTTTGATCATCTGAATAACACTATTGAAAATCTCACTATATTCAAATATCAAGGGATTTGGTTGCACCCCTTCCTAAATTTTTATCTTCATCTGGACTACACATATACACATGCATGCGCTTGCTCACATACACACACACACACATACATCAACTCTTTTTTATTCTAGGCTAATAGGAGTTGCCCTTTTCTTTCCGGATACTGTAGGAATGTCATAGGTAAAGGTATATTACTGTCTCATCTACAATATGGCCTCCTTCTGACTGTTGCAGCCTTAAAAAGAAATGCGTCCACCATTCAAACCACCTCAAATCCCATATGCAGATTCATCATTCTCTCCCCAGGAAATGAACAACTCTGCAAAGCCATTGAAAAAGCTTACTGGCAATCTGTGAAACAATGTGCTGACTTTCTACTCACCTCTCAGCTGTTTAAACACATCAGGGATGAGAACGTCACCCAGCTAGCCTCCAGACTATTCAGAGATGCACCAACATGCAGCCTTAGCAATTTTAGCCACTCAGGTCTTTTCCTCCAATCCCCTCAAACTTGATCCAAAACTGTGGGAATCTTTCTCTTATTTTCTTAAGCTCATTCCTCTTATCCCATTTTCTGATCAGAACTAAAAGCACTTTATATGACTCAAGGAAAATACAACTGCTTTCTCTTTGGTCATATAGCTTTACCTCTTCCTATCCTACTTCCCTGCATATAGCTTGCTGTGACTCAGCTTATATTGTGATTCTTTCTGCATGCCATTTTGATAAATATATAATGCATGTATACATTCTGTTTTGCCAGTCACTGTTTATATAATGCCATGTATTTATTCTCTTTATACCCTCAAGCCAATTCTGATAGTCACTTTGTATATAATACACGTTTGTTTGTTTGTCTTTCGTCTTTTCCCAGTAAGGGTTCGCCACAGTGGAACTCCGGTCCGCTAATGATTGGCAGTAGATTTTTACAAAACACTGAGGTGCCAGCTCAACGCTCAACCTTCAACGAAGGCACGCACTGTATATAATACACATATATATTGAATTTTGCCTTTGTGTATATAATGGCATGTGTCTGTTGTCTTTACCTCTTAGCTGAGACTGCAATGGGCCCAATGAGATTGGTGCTCTACCCTGGTTATTAACAAATTGAAAATAAAATAAAGTAAGTGAATGAATAAATAATAGTGCACTACACCACCAGCTAAAAAACAACTTACAACTTATTTTATGACTAGAATTAGAAGGCCAGCTGTGAGACAGCCTATACATATAAAAAGACATCCATTCATCTATGATCACAAGCTGAAGTTGACTCTTAGAGCAACTCTAGGAACAGTTGACACTATAAAGTACATAAATCAACATTCAACAGATTATAAACAGTTACTGCACCCCACTAAAATGAATAAGAGACATCAGTTCAGATTGAATAAAATGCAAAAAATAGATGCCCGGAGTACATGGGGTTTGCTTGACATATGAAATAATAAAATTATCTATGCTGACCTTTTAGATAACAAAGTCACCACAAAATAATAACAATAAAAATAAAAATGATTGAAATGCAAAACTAATTAGTTTCCTTTTATGATTGTAGAACAAAATGCAACTGCTACATTCAGACAAAATTTGTCTGAATAGCGGTAGTGTTACAGAATGTTTTTTCCTACAGTGAAGTATCCGGTTAAGGAAAGGCTTGGCACTCATTTGTAAGGTGGAGGAAGAGCTCAAACCTACCTCTACCCTTGCCTTTGCCCCTGCCCCTATCACTATCCCTACCCCCTACTCCTGACCCTAGCCTGACAGCTTATCTTATGAAAGCCCTACGACTACATGAGACATCTTGGGCACACACTACATACACCAAAACACACATGTAACATTACATCTATCCCCTTACATAACCCTAACCCACAGATACTAGCTCATATACTCCTACCATCTATCCCCTTAATTTTGATATTAAAAAATAAACTCTTCACTTAACTCCCAACATATACATTCCACCACTTGAACAAATACACCTTAGATAAACAGTGAATTTAGCATAATACACGCTTGATAACTGACACAACCCAGCTCTCCTTTGGTGAAACATATGTTCAGTGAAATTGGATAAACCCATATACTTATACACACGTACGCACATACACACATACACACACACACACACACACACACACATATATATATATATATATATATATATATATATATATATATAAATATATATATATATATATATATATATATATATATATATATATATATATTTATTTTTTTAATTTATTTATTTTTTTGAGTGTAGATGTTTTGGTCAACAGTGTGTCTATTCACCATCTGTTTATTTGACTGCTTTTAGTTGACTAAGTAGATGCTCAACAGGTGCGTGAGATTGCGCAATTATTTTTTTTAAGTTTTTATTGGGTTTTCAATTTGTAAAACAATCACCATATTTACAGTCAGATATTTGTGGGCATAATAAATTAAACAATTTTAACTAAACCTCACACACAAAAGAAAAAAAAACAACTATTTACAGGAGTGTCCATTAACATCAAGTCATTCAAGTTATTATACATTACATTAAATCTAAAATGTAGTTATTTTGCTAGTCAAACAGATCTCTAAGTTTTGTCCATACATTGTAGCAAGACATAATCCTGGTTGTTCTTGACTTAATTGTAATGATTTCCAGGTGACAGACATCAGTTGCAATATTTATAAAGTCTTTGAAGGAAAGTGTAGACTCATTTTTCCAATTCTGAGTTATAACCTTTCTCACTATAGATAGTATAGACCACAAAATGTGATATTTCATTTTTTTAACACATGTAAGAATAGGAGTGTTAAAAAGTATTAGTGATTTAGATAAAACAAACTTATCTCCCAAAAGCCTGAAAGAATAGATTAATGTTATTCCAGTAAGGTGTTAAGACAGTACAGTCAAAAACATGTGTTGTCAATCCACTTTAAGTTATTGTTTACATCTCCAGCAAACTTGTTTCTACTTGAACATTAATTCAGTTTTATGTAGTGTGAAGAAATATCTATGCAAATTTTCCAAGTAAATTGTATGTTTAAAAGATATTAGAATTATTTTTTAATTTCTTCACTCAGTGGTCTGTTGTTAATTTGGGTAAAATAGTTCCAAAAATTGTCATTGCAACTTTTTGTTTCTCTCCTCACAACTCTGTATAATTTAGATAAGAGACCCTGTCCCAATGTGTTTTTTTTTTGCATTAAGAATATTAGATATTCAATTAACTTTGGGATATGATCTCTTATCCTTGGTTGCATTAACTTAATTTTCCCTTCTACATGTTGTCTGCTGGATTGTACATCTAGCCACATGTCTTTATCTAAATTATATTTGTTTGAAGAATGGCGTACGGCAACTGTGGTCCCACTCCACAAAGGCGGTGCTTCTACGGACCCTAGAAATTACCACCCCATAAGCTTGACGAGCCTTGTCTGCAAAGCTATGGAGAGGATCATAATGGAACTCATAAATAAAGACATTGGGGACCTACAGACACTGGATCCTACCCAATTTGGCTTTGTCAAGGGCAGATCCTGCCTCTTGAACTTGGTCGACTTTTTCGAAACAGTCACTAAGGCCATTGATGAGGGTAAGGCAGTTCACACAGCCTACCTTGACCTAGTAAAAGCGTTCGACACAATACCCCACTCGGGCATCATAGAAAAGCTCACCAGCTTAGATGTAAACCCATATGTCACAAGATGGGTTGCAAACTGGCTCAAGGACAGAACACACAGGGTTAGAGTTGCTGGTGCCATGTCAGACTCTAAGCCGGTCATGAGCAGTGTCCCACAGGGCTCAGTCCTGGGCACCCTCTTGTTCGGCATTTATTTTTCTGAAGTGCAGGCAAACATAGGGGATTGTGGCTGACAAAATTTGCAGATGACTGCAAACTGGGCACCATAATTGACACTCCATCAGACACAGACATCCTCCAGAAAGGTCTCATAGAAATGGATAACTGGTGCCAGAGCCATGGCCTTAAGCTAAATGCCAAAAAATGTATAGTCATACCCTTTGGGAAAAACAAGGTAACCCCTAATTACCACATAAGTGGTAATCCATTAAACATGGAAGAAGTTGTCAGGGACCTGGGGACCCAAGTTGACAGTAACCTCTCTTTTGACACTCACATTGCCAAAGTGGTTAGGAAGACCTTCTACATTGCCCACCTGATCATGAAGGGATTCACATCCAGATCAGGAGAGGTCATTGTACCCCTGTACTCTTCACTTATCAGACCAATGATTGAGTACAACGCCCCATTCGGAATGTACCTTACCCGACACCTGCAGCAGTTGGAAAGACCCCAAAAGTTCCCCACCAAAAGGATAAAGGGGCTCAAACATATATCATACGATGCCCAACTGAAGAAACTCCAGCTCTATTCAGTCGCATACCGTCTGCTCAGAGGTGATCTGTGCCTGACATACAAGGCCATGTCCAACCTGGAATTAATGGATATGCTCCACCTCAAAAAATCCAAATCCACCAGAGCCACAAGAGCAAGAGACTTAAACCTCAACACGGATATAAATAGGACGTGCTGGAGGGACAGATTCATCACCCAGAGACTCCCTACACTATGGAACAGAATCCCAGTCCATGTGAGGCAGAGCCCCTCACTGACTCTGTTCAAGAGAAATCTTGACGAGTGGATGGGAGATCGTAGGTTTACCCCGGGAATCATCTCTGTATCACTGCTGGACAGAGGCACAGCAAACTAATGGGTATAGTATTCTCATCCTAAGGGGTGGTGAAAGCCACACACACTCTGGCTAGGCTTATAAATGCCCTAGGGCAGATAGCCTAGTATGAACCTATGAAACCTATGAACCTATCTACAGAATGTAGCTTTTCAGCTTTTATTAATGGAAACCGATATAGCAGATTTTTCTCTTTAAATGTGATAATTGTTTCTAACTTTGAGGTGGAGATGTTATTTTGGGTATATGCTAAAGGAAATATAAGGAATAGACATTCTTTATATTCCAGGTTTATATATATAAAAATTTTAAAAGTGTTTAATATAGTAGAAATGAAAGAAGAGTCATTTGTTTGGTGACTTTTTCCTATAAGGTAATCCTTTAATAACAAATGTAGACAGTTATTTAGTAAGATATAAATATTAAAATATCTATTATGTTCATAGTTTATAAAAATATTTTCTAAAAACTCTTTCCACCTAGCTTCATAAAGTGTTATTAATCCAAAGATATATTGTTTTTATAATTGATGATAATTAATGTAATTTTAAATCTGGTAGCCCTATCCATCCTGCTGCCCAGTCTCTCATATGATGGTTTAAAGCAATTCTTGGTTTATTGGGATACCAGAGAAATCTCAAAATTAAAGTGTTAAATTCTTTAATACAACTTTTTTTGTGGTGGGTAATGATAGTGATTGTATGATATATAAGATTTTTGGTAAGATAAATTTGATTATAGATGATCTCTCTTCCATCGTGAAGAAAAATGTATTCCATTTGTCTGTTAGATTTTTTTATATTGTTTATATTGTTATATATAATTATGATTTATTATATATTTTATGTTATCTGTTATAATTATTCCTAAATAATTCATTTTATTCTCTTTGACAATATATTTAATTAATTTATTTTTGATTCTATTCTTAGTTGTACTTAGGATAGGTAGGATTTTTTTATTAAATGTTAAACCAGATTTTGTTTGAAATATATCCATTGCTATGAAAACTGCATATAGATAATTATCATTGTCATTTAATATCAGTAGGATATCATCAGCAAACAGTTACATTGTAGAGTTTAATATCTCATTTACATTAATACCTTTTATATTTATATTTGATCTGAGAAAATTAGCAAATGGCTCCATAATTAGGGTAAAAAGCAGAGATGAAAGAGAACATCCTTGCTTGGTTTCTTTCAAAATCTGTATAGAATCAGAAGTAAAAGTAGCTATTTTATGCAAAACAATTATTATAAAGAAGATTAATAAGATGTGTGAAGTTACTTGTAAAACTATATTCTTCTAAAACCAGCAAGAGATAATTCCAATTTACCAAGTCAAAAGCACTATTAATATCAAGACTCATTAGTGTTATCTTTTGTTTTATTTGCATGGTCACTTATTGTGATTATTCTTTAAATATCATCATAAGCATGTCTGTTTAAGATAAAGCCAGTTTGATCTTTGTCAGTCATGGAGAGTATAATACATTTTAATCTATTATCATGAATTGCCATGAATAATTCATAATCTACATTTAAAAGTGAAATTAGCCTGTATAAAGAGCATTTGTTATGATCTTTTTCAGTTCTTAAAATTGGAGAGATAAGGGTATATTTCCAGGAAGGAGGAACTTTAGCTAGGTCCTTGACTATAGAAAAAAAACTTGTGTAGTATGTCTAGGGCTTCATTGGGTAACAGCTTATAAACTTCAAATATAATCACATCATTATCTGGTGCTTTATTAGGTTTCAGTTTAGAAATTTTATTTTGAAGTTCAGGCATAGAGATCGGGTTGTCAATTTTATTTGGTCATCAGATAGCTTACTTTTTATATATTTTTGATAAATATTTTAATTATTTTTTCTGGATCTATTACTATATTATTTTGATTGATTTTATTATAATAATCTCTGAATTCCTTTAGAATATCTCATATTTCTGTTACTTTTCTTCCTATGTGAGTAGACTTCTTTTATGTGGTTGGACTTACTCAGTAATTTTATTTTTGTGGCTAAATGGCACATGGATTTTGGGTTAATAGAGAGGTTCTCAAGGTTGATTTTAGTTTTATGGTTTAAGATTTTCAAGAATTTGTTGTTTAGCTTGTTAATCTCTTCTGTATTATTATTTTTATTTGTCTGATTTTCTAATTTTAACTTAGCAAGTCTTTCTTGTATTTCATGTAATTCTTTGTTCCATTGTTCTTTTCTATTTGATAACCAATTAGTGACTCTACCAAACAGATATGACTTTGGTGCATCCCATAAATACATTTCTGAAGTATCTTCTATATTATTAATTTTTATAAAGGAAAGGATTTCCTTAATAAAAAGGTCCTTGGATTCTTTTAATTAAGTTATATATGCTGGTAATCTTCTGATTTTAACATTATTATTAGATTTCAAAAACAGCTCAAAGGTAATTGCATTGCGATCTGAAAGCAGACAGGTTACTGTTTTGACTTTGCCTAGTGTATCAGTTGGGTCATTAGAGATATAGTCTCTGCCAGTTCTGGATTGCATTCCACGTCTCTGGAAATAATTGGTAAAAAATAATGAATTTGGTTCTGAAAATGCATTTATGTCTCTAATATGAAACAATTCAGTAAATTTTAACAATGCCTTTGCAGATGCTTGTATTCTCCTTTTTCGTATTGTGATATTATCACTTGGTGACAATCTACAATTAAAGCCTCCTGCTGAAATTATTTTGTCTTTCAGGTTTTGAATTACTTGTTCTAGATGTTGGTCAACTGTTTTAATTCCTATTCCAGGAATCAAGGCATACTTGCCTTTTGTGTAGAAGGCTGTAGGTTCTACTCTCAAATTATGTGGATAAATTGCTGATACTGTGGTGCACTTTAAGGGGGTGGAAGTGCTGTACTCCTGAGCATGTCCTCATTTGGATGAGGTGCCTAGTAACTATGAACTTGTTGTTAGCTTGCCAGCCATTCCCTACTGCAATATTACTAGTTTACCAACATTTTTAGTGTAACATAGGCAATTAATTCTTCAAGGGCAGCAGGTGCTGAATTTGTAGATGAAATACTGAAATGTAAAGTTTTTTGCTGACAGCAACTTCTTCATTAGTTACAGATCTCTTTCAGGTGGAATTATTCAGATGACTTTTACTTCTGCAAAAATTGTACATATTGATTGATATTGGTGGACTGTAATGAGAGAAATTTAAATGGCCTTTCATAGTTGAAATGTTCTGAAATGAGTAGTTTTGTCATTATTGTTTCATGCATTTTGTTTCATTGCTTACTGGAAAAATGTTCAAACTGCCACTTTAAAATACATTCTAACAAGTGTTGCTGCCACTGGCCAGATGCACCTTTTTGAATGTGGGTTTCAATGCCATTTCAATGAATGTGAGTTTGAAGGGCAGAGAAATTTACTCTTCATGCCAAGTCTGTTTTCATTATGAGCCTGTATTGTTTGTTTAATGAATGGCTAGCAGTGTTTGTGCTGTAAGATTTGAAATAAAATGTTTAATTAAATCCAATTATCTGTAATCATTGTAGAAGTAAAGAAGAAAATACTATGCACACTGACAAGTTTGAATGGTGTTTATGGTAACTGGGGAAAATAGCCAAGTAATGGGACACTGGAATGGCTACAGGGGTAGGGGCTGCTGTGAGGGGGGGGGGCTGCTGAGGGGTGGAGAGGCCTAATTTTTATCCTGTCTATGGCCTCATTTAACCATGATCCACCTCTGGCACCTCTGGTAAGGATCCATGGTTTACAAGGACAGGGTCAAAAAGAAGAGGTTGACTCCCTTTCAACGCAAGGACAAATACGGTGTGTGTGTGTGTGTGTGTGTGTGTGTGTGTGTGTGTGTGTGTGTGTGTGTGTGTGTGTGTGTGTGTGTGTGTGTGTGTGTGTGTGTGTGTGTGTGTGTGTGTGTGTGTGTGTGTGTGTGAGAGTAAATGACATAGAGTGCCTAAGCTAATGCAATGCATGGGCTGCCAGAGGTGCTTACCACAGGAAAGTGCTCTTTTGTACTCATGGTAATTAGATGTGATTCAGAGACATGCAAGTTAGTTGATAATTATGTATTTTTTCATTGTGACTAACATTTCTATTTATTGCATTTTGTGCAGCTGAAGAAAAAATCCTTTTGTATGCAACTCTTACTGCCTGTGGTGGGGTTCTTTATGAACCATGGAGATAAATGACTTTGCAAAGGCAAACATAATACCATTCCTCTGTTGTTTATAATTGGCTGTAATAATACTGCATCATATTTTTATAATGTTCCATGCTCTCTACTTTAACCTGAACATAGCAATGGAAACAATATTCTCTTGCAGCCATTTGTGCCAGCAGTTTTGTTCTAACCATTATCTGCCATTTTTGTAAAATAAAAAGTTTTTGCATATAACATCTTGCCATACTCCCTTTTTGCCAGTTATTTACTGTATATAATCACTCTGTTCATAAAGATTTATTCCAATAAAGCAATAATTAATGGTCTGGGTGTGAGTTATCCACTATTAATCCACTTGTGCTTTCCTCAGACCATGAGGTCATAGTCTGAGTGGCCTAACAAAGCACAAGTGCATTAGTGACTACCCCCACACCATTAATGTCTGCTCTTGTTTCATGACCCAGAGTTTTACTTAATTTTTCAGTTGTTTTGTTCTGTAGCTCCAGTCCTATATATTTTTAGATGAATATTTGTTTAAATTAATCCTGTTAAATAGTGTGGCAGACTAGGTGATATTTAGTTAGCTGACTTTGAACTAAATATGTTAATTTTATTGCAGGATTTAATACTTTTTATTTGCTTTTCAATGCCTATACTAAAGAGCATTTCAGTCAACACACAAACCATTCAGGTTATAGTAAGTAGACTTTGTTCATTTACATCCATATCTAGCCTCAGATAGCATAAACATACAACATTACAGAAAGGTAAGTGGCTACATACAACAGCAAAAGCCACAGTTCTAACTTTTTTGACATTCAAGCTTTTTAACTAATCTTACTGTCCATCTTTGGCTTTCAAACTCAGGCAAAGAGAAAATGTCTATCCTCTTCAATCAAATGGAGAAAATCCAATCACTTTAATGAAACCTTCATTTATAAACGTTGCAAGACAAGGCTTTGGCTAAATAGCCCCAGCAGCATTGAATTCAATCCTTCCATCAAGAATATCAGAAAGTCTGGCAATTTAACTAAATTGAAAAAAAAAACTTACAAAATCTTATTGATGCTGGAAATGCATTTGCTTTGATACAGGGTAACAGAACAGTATAGAGCAGCAGAACAGCATTTATACAGCAGTACAAACTTACCTCTCATTAGAGAAGGAATACAAAAACTTATTTATATATGTTAATATCTGTATAAAGTTAATATCAAAGGTGTACCCTCAGATTTAATAAAATCCATGTAGGCATAGTGTAGAGCCTACACAGAAAGTACCATGTCCATGTACGCAGTTCCCCCTCAGTAGCACACCATGTTTATTAATGATGACGTGTTGCTGAGCGAGAGACATGTATTGAATCAGTGTAGGGAGTGTGTTACTAACTGTGTCCGCAGATGAGTAACACACCCCCAGCACTGGCAAAGAGCAATATATCAATGTAGTGAATGTATTATTTAAATTTTTTTCTAAGTTTGCACAGCACACAGCAATTGACATGTGCCAGACATCTAAAAATAGAGACCAAATACATTTAATTATGAATGCAAAGGACAAGTTTAAGCATAGCTGTGTGGGTTTGCGTGATGTGGTGTGGCACTCAGTAGTGCTTAAATGTAGCTGAGACATATATATAAAAGTATAGCAGCATTCTACACATCCCCATAGCCAAATGGTTATAGTGACAGCCATATGTGCAGTAGGTGCAGTGTTTGAATACACAAAAGGGTTATTAAGCATTAAATTTCCAAATACAAATTATGCCAATTATTTTTAAATTGGGATTTGCTGCAGCCAGCTAAGCTCTACTAAGCCCTGCTAAGCCTTGCCAAGCACTGCTTAAACAAAAAAACATTTTAGCACTGCTTAGCACTGCTTGGTACTGTACAGCACCACTTAGCTGGTTTGTGCACTGCTAAGTGGTGCCAAGCACTGCTAAGCATTTCCAGTTTAAGCACTGCTCAGCTGAGCTGAGTGGGTTTGCAAGGTGCTAAGTGGCACACCACATTTTTAAAAATTGCTCAATAGCATTAAAGGGCAGGAAAACAGGCTATAATAAGTGCAATAGGTGGGAATACTGCAGAATCCATTGGAGTTCAACCTGTGAGGATACTATGGCAGGTGTTGGAGAGGGTTTGTGCTTTCAGGTGCAGTGGTGGGATATTGAGGAGTAACCATGAAGACCAGCTCATGCAAGGTGGTTGCCAGGGCTCAGAGTGCAAAATGGAGGCCTGGGACCATCTGGCAAGGGACTTCACCAGTGCAACTGGTATCCCCTACAAAGGTGAGGAGTGTATCACCACCATTATGACCTGAAAAGAAAGAAGGAGGCTCTCTTGGACACCTGGGTCCAATAATTCCAGGCAGGCAGTGTTCCACAAGTGTGTAAGTGTGTTTACCAGTGTTTCAACAATATTTAACCTTGAATGTCTGCTAAACTGGTATGCATAATGGTGTGTTTCTCTCCCAACAGCTGCAGAGGTGCAAGTTTACTACCTTTTACAAGTTTAATTACTACTACCCTTGCAAACCAGACCAAACACGCCCCAAATCTAAAAATGGTCAGAAATTACTACAGAAACTTATGAGACTATTGGAATATCTCAGAAAAAACATCACTAAAGATGGAGATGTCCCCCGAATCCTGGCCCCTCATCAACGACCAACTCAAACAGCCCGCCACCTTTTCCAAGATCAAACAACTCCCTCCAAATCTGCCACTTAAAAATTAGAAGCATAAACAATAAGATACACAATCTACATGCTCTCTTAGCTATCTACCTCCCAGATATCATGTGTTTAACAGAAACTTGGCTAAAACCAGGGACCAAAGGCAATGAGATTATACCACCAAGCTACAACATATATAGGGCCGACCGTATAAAAAAAAAGTGTGGGGGTATTGCAGTGCTCTACAAAAGCAATCTAAATGTCATTTTTAACCCCACTCAACCACCCCAAATCTCTAATGCTGAAATACGTGCTCTAAAACTACAGCTAAATAAAGAAAAAAGTATAAATCTAATTGTAATGTACATCCCCCCTGGGAAAAACTCTGACACACTGGAGAACCTTCTAAACTGGCTATCTAATAATTACCACCAAGAATCTATAATCATGGGCGATGTTAACATTGACTGGAACCTATGCTCCTCAGAGACCAACCCCACCCATATAAATCTTCATGGGTTTTCACAGACCGTAACTACCTCTACCAGAGTTAGGAATTCCAACCAAACAGAGAGTATCCTAGACTGGATCCTTATAAACAGTCAGCCCCATATGTATATGTCTGGGACCCTCCCAAACTACCTCAGTGATCACCTCATCACATACATAAGAAAAAATAAAACAGGAAGCTTTACACCTCCCATATATAGGTCAATTAGAAACAAGAAACATTTTGACCTTTCAAAGTTTAAGATGGAACTTAAATCTTGTAACTGGGCAACTCTTAAGCATCTCCCCCTAGAAGAGGCAGTTTCTAAGTTCAATACCACTTTCCTAACCATACTTGATACTCATGCCCCAATAAGATTAATCAAAACTAAAACAAACACTGCACCTTGGCTTACAAAAGACTCCAAATCCAAAATTAAACTCAGAAACAAAACCTGGACAAAATGGCGTACAACCAAATCACCCTTAGACCGCATTAAATTCCAGCAGCAAAGAAATGTGACAAAAAAAAGCCATATTAATGGACAAAAAAAATTATTACTGCCAACTACAAAATAAACACCAAAACAACCCTCAAAAATTCTGGGCGGGTTTAAATAACCTTCTCCATCCAGGCAAATCCTCCACTCCTACCCCAGAAAAAATATCTGATAAATACCCAGAAGATGTAGCCAATACCTTTAACACTTTCTTTACGGATACTATCCAAGCCTTAGCTAACCGACTATCTGCTACCGACTCCCCTGTTACAGAACTCACACCTAAAATTCTACACACTTTCAACCTACAACCAGTCTCCACTTCCATTATATGATCCTTACTACAAAAGCTAAAGCCAACTACCCTCTCTGCTGACCTTCTGCCAGCCGAATATTTACAACAAGCTGCAGACGTCATAGCTTACCCCATCTCTATACTAATTAATCGTACCATTTTAGAATCTACAATTCCCTCAATTTGGAAAATATCCTACGTAATCCCACTCCATAAAGGTGGCACATCCACTGAATTATCAAACTACAGGCCTATAGCCATAATGTCACCGCTGGCCAAAATCATGGAAAAATGTATACACAAACAACTCCTCCACTATCTTATCCAGAACAAACTACTGACCAGCTCACAACATGGCTTTAGACCCAACCACAGCACAACTACTGCCCTCCTCTCTTTTACAGACACAATAAATCATAACCGGAATAATAAAAAAGTATCATCAGCACTCTTTCTTGACCTAGCTAAAGCATTCGACATGGTTAACCACCGACTACTTCATGATACCATAAGCAATCTCCACCTGGATAACCTAACATTGGATTGGTTCCAGGCCTATCTCTCTGGTAGGAAACAAGCAGTACTTTGGCAAAATAAGCTCTCCAACCTCCTACCAAACACCATTGGGGTTCCTCAAGGGTCCATACTGGGACCACTTCTCTTTTCAGTCTTTATTAATGACCTACATAAAGCCATCCCTGAGGCCACCTGTATTCAATATGCTGACAACTCGCCATTAATGTGTTCTGACAAATTTCTAGATAACCTACTATCTAAAACCCAATGCTGTTTTACAGTAGTAGAAAATTGGCTATCAGGACGTCAGCTAATCCTGAATCCAAATAAAACCAAATTATTACTCTTCCACCCAACCCAAAAACTCCCTTACACTTCCTTTACCATACAATCAAATAATGGGACGATTATCTCCCCAGACTCCTACACTAAACTATTAGGAGTTACCATTGACAATAAACTTAGATTTGATATCTACATTAATCAAACTATTAAAACCATTAACAAAAAACTGGGGTCACTATATAGAATCAAATCTTTTCTAACACCAATTGCAAAAGTTACCATTGCCCGCTCACATTTACTCTCTACCCTTCTATATGCCTCCCCAATGCTTACCAACCTTAATAAATCTGACCTAAATAAACTCTCATGTTCTTACAATCATATTGCCAGATTTGCAACTGGTACGCCATATAGAACCCATCATTGTATTAACCTAAAAAACCTTGGTTGGATAGAACTCCCAAACCTTCTCCAGCAGAACCAACTCATTGAGGCATTTAAAATACTCAAACACCTTGAAAAGTCTCCAGCACTGGAGAACTTCATTATACCTTACATCAATCTAAACAGCCTTCGCTCTTCAAACAGGACACTTGTTCAAACAGTTAAATCCTGTAACTCAGGAGGCGATGCCCTATTTGCCAATGCCATTGGGAAGATATGGAACTCCCTTCCTTCCAGTATCACCACCATTACCTCCCTACCACACTTCAAAAAAAGTCTAATCCACCATTTCCAGTCTCACTGGCTTTGCCAATGCTCATATCCAGATTAACTCCTTTCCAAAAACCTGACTTCTTTTCCTCTATCCAGAAAACTCCTTCTTTTTAACTTTCCGTGACCTTTTTCTAGTACCCCCTTAAGAATTTCTCCTTTTTCTTTTTCTTACCTAAGACACTTTTATACCTTTGATAAGAGGACAACCTAGTAAAAGTAAAACTACGCTGTTGTCCGTGTCTGCTATTTTCTTGAGATGACTTGTCTATGACTGCTATTCCTAAGATAAATTTATTACTTACATATATGATATGTTTTTTTCTCCACTTATGTTTTAATTACAAAATGTATTAATATGTATCTATGTAACTTGTACGTAACTCACTGTCTATGTGGAGCTTTTCTCCCCGGGCCTCCGCTGAAAATGGACATGTATCCAGTCGGATCATCCCGGTCAACAAATGTAAAATAAATAAATAAAATAAAAAAATAAATAAGTTTGCAACATCGAGGTGCATGCATGGTGCCTGACCAGGTTGTGCCATGAGTGTGATGAGTAAGGATGTAGTCTGTAATCTATAGTCGTATAAGCAAGCAAGAGTATAGCTTATATATATAAACAGTTTTGATTGTATTGCAATGAATGTGGTCATAGACCTGGACTGCAATAACTGACTACTGCCAAATGTACTGCAGTAAGCAGGAAAGAGTAAAGCATTAACCCTGATTAAGTAAATGAAATAAAGTTTCTATCACAATATCTGTGGAATTCCAGCTGTATTGCAACACCTGCATTACATTAACCATTGGTCCATAAAAACTCAAAACTATACCAGTAAATACATGAAGGTATCTGTAATTAACTGTTGTGCAATAGATGTGGAATGAGAGCTGATATGTAAACCCAGTAACAATATATTGTCTACACCTGCATGTTATTTAGTAATGTATAGGTAACCTAGTTTCACTGCCATTATTGCATTTCATGCAGGTGTGTCCAACTGTCACTGCATTGTATTATAACGCTGTAGTATTATTACCAGGTCATATTTTGTTTTCAGGTGAGTTCTAGGACAAAATCAGTCAGTCAGATATTAGCAGTGACTCAGTAGCTCAGTTTGTTAAATTATGTGTGCAAAGTATATTTTGCTAGACACGGACCAGGGTTTGAATCCAGTTCCATGTACTAATAACTTTTACTATCACAGATATGTTATGATGAAAGATATGCTCTCCACAGGGACTACTGGTAAATGGGTGAGGTAGCCCATACTATGTTTAAATAATTGTTTGTTCAGATGTCATTGACTGTTAAAATCATTATCATGAATGTGCTATTTGACCGAACAATAAAATAACAGGTCCAATAATAGCAACTGATAATAAAATAAAAGAAATGAAATGTGTAATAACAGACATCATTAACTCCACAGAGACACAGGTAAATGGGTGAGATAGCTCATAGTATGTGTAAATTATTGTTTGTTCAGATGTCACTGAC
>NC_056751.1:796375115-796388180 GCF_019279795.1 Protopterus annectens | reverse complement strand
ACTAGCATCAGCAGGTACACAGCCAAATAAATAATAATGGATGTATGTGAGGCCTGGGATAGCAGGTATAACTGTCAACTGTAGAGACTGTTGCAGAATGTCTGGAGTTTTGCCCCCTAGTGTTGGCCCAGTTTTCACAAAAACTTATGTGTCTGGTAAAGTAGTGGCAAGTTATTAAGCTAATGCAAATCCTGTTATTATATCAACATTCTACATTTGTAAGGGCAATATGTAACGATTATGCCTAGTTTTGGGCCTGTATCCCACTTTTATGTATGGCTTTGTCCGCAGTTCTTGCTCTAACAGGTTGAGAGGTATGATAGCAGGTAACCATCCCCTTTCTTCAGCAACATCTTTAAACACACCTGGTAAGGCAGCAATAGCAAAGTGCATATGTATACAACTGGGACCCTGCTGCACAACAACTGCCTTTGAAAGCCATGTGCATACTGATGGATGCAGACATGTGTCAGAGACTGTATGCATGCACATATATCTTGCAAATACATCTGCTGTAGCAGTGACTCAGTAGCTCAGTCAGTTAAATGCATTGGATACAGAGCATTGTGTCACCCACAGTCCTGGGTTCAAATCCAGTGTGTTGCACTTCACTTACATTCTTGTGAACACAGCAAATAATGACTGAGTCATGCAGTTTTAACTCAAACAGGGCAGCTGCTACTGAATTAACCACTACCCATGTTTGCAAGTCAAAGGCCTGTAGGTAGGGACATACTACACATCTTCGTACAACCTAACTACATGCCACCTACTACTCTATGATTGGCACTGTTACACAACAGATGACCTTAAGCACATGCCTCGAGTGGATTGTAAGGGGTACTCTCATCCTACCACTGCTGTAACAACAGAGCTGACACTGCCATCTCAGTTACACATACAGTTACATGTCCTCCAAAGTGTTCACACTCGCCCCTATATGTCCTGCAACATATGCAGCCATATGTTAAGCTAACTGCTACAGACCTACCACATCTCACAATCCCTAGAACAAGTGAACCAGACAAACCCATACATGGGGGGCAAGGTTCAGTGACAGGGACATGTTTCAAAGTTTGCCCCTACAAACATAGTGAGCTGATAGAATAGCAGCTACTGCATCAGAATGCCTATTCTGATGGGTATAATGTCTGACACTCACATGTCTCATCCACCTTACTGACCTCAACCCACAATGTTTAACACTGAACTGACAGATACTCACAATGTCATGGGACAATGGCCAAACATAGCATGCAAATCTGTGGACATACCTCAGAAATCTCAACAGTGGACAGTATTTGTACCTACCCTCTGTGATTTTGTAGTCTCCACACCTCACTAATGTCCATCTCAAAGACTAAGAAAGGGGCCAAGGCCTACATAAAGGCCTTAAATATTGCACTGTGTTGCCATGTCATTGGCTAATGAAAGTGCAACCCTGCTGTTTTGGATGCAATTAGCAAGTCTGAGCCATAGATTGGTGCATGTTAATGAGCATTACCTACCAAAGGCAGGCAACTGCCTGTGGGAAACACATCTGTATGTTGCTTTACCAAGACAAAGTATGATTTAGCAAGCTTTTTCTTGAGAAGTTGTTCACAAAAAGATTACAGCACTCTACCAGGAATATCATACATGTCCCCATATAATGGGATGCAGATGGGAGGATGGAGGTATGGGGAATAGGGATTACAACAGTAGGCCTGTAGTACATCTATGGGAGTGATATGTTGGTGATACTCTGCTGTTCAACAGGCATGCCTCTCAACTGTGCCAGCTTTGAATCAAATCACAGCTGTGGCCCTCTCACTCCTCCTACAATGATCAGCTCCTGTACAAAAGCTAGAGGATTATGAGTTAGATATAGTGACAATACATAAGTGTGGACACAGCTGCAATATCACATGCTGTACTGTTATTCAGCTCCTCTCTATTTGTGAATGTCACGCAGGGATAGTTCAGACATTGTAAAGGTGTCCCTGACTGTCCCTGATGTACTTTGGCTAGGTCACTCTTGTCGACATTCGTATCCCATTCAAAAGATTCAAAGAAACGTTATCATCATTTCGGAAACACAAGTGCTACCTAAATGAAATTTTGAGTGTCAGCTCTTTTACAGGAGAAAACAAACACAAAAAAACAGATATGATAGGTATTAAAGAATAAACAACTACAGTACAAAAGTAAATATCTAGGTAGCTGATGCACATGCTTGTACACTATTTATATACACTGGATAACACTGACTACTAGACGATTAACACATGAAAAGAAAAGTACACTAAACACAGAGGTGAGACTGGATGATATTGCACATAAGGAAGTGATTGGAATTTCACTTGAATGAGAATATATTAATTGTAGTATGCAATAAATAAATAGAATTACTGTATGAAAAAACAAGAAAAAGAATGAGAGTGTAATAATCTGTTATAGTTTTGATACATCCAGTTTTATGTCTGCATTAATGAGTCTTATTGCAGTCGGATAAAAACTGTTCATGAATCTGGACGTCCTGCAGTGGATACTCCATAACCTTGTATCAGAAGCAAGTTTAGTGAACCAACCAAACACTTGATGCAGTGTCCCTCAGTATTTTGTGGGACATCTTTTTACATCTCAATTCAAAGAGCTAGGTAGGAAGGAAGACTAGTGCCCACGATCTTTTCTGCTGTTCTTATTATTCTTTGCAGCTTCTTCCTTTCAGACATTGTGCTGTTACTGAACCATACAGTGTAGTTGCTGGTGATAATGCTCTCGATGGCTCCTCTGTAGAAGGTAATTAGAGCATTCATAGAGAGCTTTGCTTTTCTCAGCCTTCTTAGGAAGTGTAGTCACTGGTGGGCTTTTTTTAATTAGCTGGCCTGTGTTTGTACTCCAAGAAAGATCCTCTGCTGTATGTACCCCCAGGAACTTTGTAGTTTGGACTGTCCCCACTTCTTCACACATTGATCTTGAGGGGCAGGTGCATGGCAGAGCTATTTCTGAAGTCAATAATAATTTATTTTGATTTATTGAAGTTCATGTCCAAATTGTTGTTATTGCACCATTCAATCAGGGAGCTGGCCTCATTCCTGTACCCACTCTCGTCATCACCACTTATCAGTCCTACCACTGTGATGTCATCTGCAAATTTGATGACGTGGTTGTTGCTAGTTTTCACAGAGCAGTCATGAGTAAGGATTGTGAAGAGTAGAGATCTCTACACACAGCCCTGGGGTACTCCAATGCTGATTGTAATACTCCCTGAAGTGTTGTTACCAGCACAGGTCCTTTGTTGTCTTCCAGTCAGGAAGTCAAGGATCCATTTGCATAGCCTTTTATTTATGTCAAAGTTGATTAGCTTTTTTATAAGTTGCATTGGAATCACCATATTGAATGCCAAGCTGAAATATATGAACAACAGCCTGGCATAGTTGTTCTTCTCTTCAAGATGCTCCAGTGTGAGGTGAAGTACCACTGAAATAGCATCAGCAGTTGATCTGTTTTAGGCAAACTGCAGTGGGCCAAATGGCCAACATACCTAGCAACCCTCTACAGCAGAAATTCAGGTCATAGCTATTATTACTGGGGTGGACACAGACTCAATCTCAGTGACAGAATGTACATATTGGCCATACAAAGTAAGACTATGAATAGACCAATAGATATTATTATACATTAAGTGTTTTGTTCTCTGAGGAGTCTGCCATGTGACAGCCAGATTCTCTATAGTCTGACGGCAGCCAGCAATTACTGGCCAACTGTTTGCCAGACATCTACATGTGTGTGCCAAAAGGTCCACATATATCAGGCACACATACACTTTCTGCAAATATTTGTGTACTGGAGAGGTATGACACCTACAGGGATGATGTACTACAGCAGGTCTGCATTGCTGAATGTCAGTGTGGCACACTGGTGTTGCTGGACTGTCCCCATATACTTGTAACAATACACACCTATTTGTCTGACAGTGGCTGTATGACATAAAAGTGGGACTTTGCCCATAGGGGACACATCACAGTAGTCAGCACTGATGGGTGTGAAGACATATATAGCAGACTCTGTTCTGGCACACAGGGACATAACCAGTATTGCTACTATGTTGGTGATAGCCACACACATAGTGTGTTGATAGGCTGCGGGGTATGACGTAGGAGATAGCAGTGGAAAGTGCAGGCCATTTTGGTTATGTAGGGTCTGTACATAGTGGATGTCCACATTTCTTGTCCTGTGATGTGTTCCCCTCTTGTATTTTTTCAGGAAAGATGTATTGAAGGAGGCACCTGACATTTTCAGCCACTGAGAATAATGTTATCCTGGATGGCCTCAGTCTACATCATGCCATTCTGCTGTCCAGGAGTCACCTGCATCGTAAACAACATGCAGCAATGTGGGCTGACCTCATCACAGCAGTCAACCAAATAGGGCTACAGGACGGGGTCTATGAGCAGGTCCAACACCAAGCAACAGATATGGTCAATGCTGCACAGCAAAAGGCTGCTGCTGTGACCAGAGACCATGCTTCCACCAGTGGAGGGCCTGCAGCAGAACAACCACTGTTGGTCACAGAGGACTTCCTGGAAAACCTGAGATCAACCACCAGCTCCCTGAAGAAATGTATCTCTTTCTTTTCTGAAGAAATTTTGCCTCTGAAGAAATGTCCCTGAAGAAAATGTTCAAAAGTAGACCAGACAAACTCTGTACTACTGTATCTGTTATACTTTATTTGTCTCAGAACAAATTCTTCCCAAACAGTTAATTCTGTCAGAGCTATTTCAATTCTATTATAACACAGCTAGACAGATGAATAGACTAAGGCACACTTAGCCTAAAATGTCACCCCTGAATGAAACATGCTGTCCAGTTTATATACTCTTTTCAACCAATGTTATTGTCCTTGTGACTTGTTCTTCTGGTTTCTGTCTATGTCATGAAAAAGTCAATGGTTAGTTCATGCCCTTTTTTGGTCCTCACTGCATCTGAAGACTTCACAAAAGTCTCTCCATGTCATCTTTGTGTCACTTGATCTGTCTGCATTTTATTTATTTATTTATTTCTGCATCTGAAAGCCAAGAAAGTCAACTTCCTTTTTTTCTATAACAGGATACATTTACAGTATTGCCCACAGCTATATGTTATTAATATCTAAGCTGAACATAACTGTTCTTGCAAAGCAAGCATATTATTTTGAAAACTGCTGTTCAGCCTTGCACATTTCCTTTCACTGTACACACAGTATATTGGGGAAAAGCATTTTAATTTACACAATATCTATTACTCCCAAACATCCATTTCCACATACACCCTGGAGTTGGGTGCAACAGCATCTACATCAGAGGAGAGCCCATGTAAGTTTCCTGTGTTCATCACTGTAATACTGTATCAGTCGTTGTGTCAGCCTCTGCATACCAGTACGTGGGTGTCAGGTCTATCTGCATGGGGGGGTTGGTTTTAACTCAGAGTTGTGCACAGATACTCAGACTGTCAGCAATGTAGGTAGTATCACATTAGCTACTGTACATGTTGATATATGCACATATTACACTGTAACAATGCCACAGTTGTTATTGCTGACAATACCTCTGCCTCACACTTCCATAAGTCCATCAGCTGTGGCTGGAGTGCAAGGTCCTGTACCTGGTAAGTGTGATAGAGTAGTTGTAAGGATCATATATACCATACAACTTATTAAGGTTGCCATGTAGCCCTAGGTACAACTGTTATGCTTAGCCAGAATTCAATAGCTGTATGTTCAGTTTCGGAGGGGTTAATGGAAGTGCATTGAATGGGTAATCACAGCTGTGTATTTGCAGGAGTGGTAACACATTTGCACTCATTTTTGAGAAGGACTATGCAGCCTGCTATATAAGAGGCAATCATGAGCAGATATTCAAAAAACCACCAAAAACAAAGTAGAGCTGATGATATCCTTTACTGCAAAGATCTGGTACCTCGGCTGTTTGCCTTCAATGGACAATTAATACAAAGTTTAACCATCTTAAATACATTTCAAAAAACCCATGACTCATCTAATCGCATTCAGTTAGCAGTAATTGACAGTAATTAATAACATAATTTTACTTTCAGCCTAAACAATGCTCACATTATTATTCAGCATTAACACTTCTATTTAAATTATTTTTCAATTTTATATTTCTTTACAAGCTCTTAACATTACATTTCATACCATTCTATCATAAAATTTAATACAAACAGTATGTTGACACGAGGAAAAACTATGAAACCAAAACTAATACAAACTTCATCATTACATAATGTGCAAAACATGCAAAATGCCAATGTGCAAAATCTCAGTATACCAGGTTAATTTCCAAATTATGGCAGTTGTGCAGCAGGGAAAGGCCAGGCGGAATCGACAGAGAGTCAGGAAAGATCGTTAATAATGGATGGAACTTTTTATCTTGACAAAACTGTAGGTTATTCAGCCTTGGACAATAATTCTTTGGACTTGACTTTGTTTCAGTGTGGTAATGTATCACTTAGTGATGTAAATATCAGTATAGACACATTAAAAGTTAATTTATGTAATTTCCTTTAAATAAGACAATTCTTGAATTGCTTTCCAAAGGGACAAAGTTTGTGCCAGTTAAGATTCCTACACTTGCAGATTTGCTGTTAGACGTCAAAAAATTCTGTAGGAAGTTACATTTAATTGTGTATTTTCATAAAAAAGCGTTGAATGATGAAATTGATGTTAATATGAATATAAATGTGGATGTAGAGTCTTTGGACGAATATGACAGTTTGCTAAATGTTTCTATTTATGAGTATCCTGTTGAAGTTGAAAATGTGCAAGAAAATATGGTGGGGTGTTTGAAGTTTTTGATACTGGCTATGGTAGACTGGCGTTTCCTGTTCTGCCTGCACCTAGTAAATTTGTGCCTCCCAAGTTGTCTTCTGCAGTCACGTTATTTGAGTAGATTTTGTGTAGGAAAGTTGAACACGAATATTTTAAATTTGTTAAAAAGGGGAAAAAATATAACATTTCTAAGAGTGAGTGGGAAGCATTGAACTCATCAAGAGGCCAGCTTTCTGACTTAGTGTTCAAACAAGCGGACAAAGGAGGGAATTGGGTCATCATGTCGAGGTCACAATATAATAAAATGGTTTTTGATTTGTTGCTGAAGCAGGAGGATTATTTGAAGCTGGATTTGAATCCTATACAGGAGTATAATGAACAATTGTTAGAGCTTTTAGAGCGTGGTGAAAGATTGTTTTTTTTAGCAGGGAGAATGTAAAGAAATTGTATATTAAGAAACTTGTTAACCCTTTCTTTTATGCTCTGCTTAAGATACATAAAAGCCTTATAGATCCCCCAGGAAGACCTATAATTTCGGGGATAGGGTCTTACTTACAAAATGTAGGCTTGTTTATTGATTCATTTCTGAAAAAAGTCTTGGCTAAAGTTCCTGCACATGTGAAAAATACAACAGATCTTTGAGAGGAAGTCAAAAATAGTCCTTGGTGTGAAGACTATTATTGGGTGGTGGTAGACATTAATTCGTTGTATACTAACATTCAGTTGAGATGGGGTTTGGAAGCAATCTGAGAGATCATGGGTGATGGTCTTAAAACAGCTTATCTGGCAAGACTATTGGAATTTTGTCTAAGGCATAATTCTTTTGCTTTTGAAAAAGATTTCTTTCTACAGTGCAAGGGGACGTCGATGGGAGCACCTTATGCTCCTACTTATGCCATACTTTACATGTTTGTTTTGAGAAAAAGTTCATTTACGGGAATAACTTTTTTCAACAGCATGTTGTACTTTTTAAAAGATACATAGGTGATTTGATTTTCTTGTGCAGGGGTGATCCTAGGGAGTTTGATGAAATTTTTCTTACTTAAATACCACTGAGCATGGTCTGAACTTTTCCATGGTAAAAGGTGACTCTAAAGTGGTATTTTTGGATGATGAGTTTTATGTTGACTCTAAGAATAATAAGAAATTTCAGTTCAGAACCCATAAGGAGGAAGCCGCTGTAAACATTTTTTTGCATGCAGTGAGTATGCATCCCCCTCATTTACTTGACTCTATATCTCTAGGCGAATTCAAATGCATAGCCCGGAACACCTCTGATGAGTCATTTAGAATGGAATTTTTATTGAATGCAAAACAGAGGTTAAGTTCAAGAGGTTATGATGAGAAGATATTAAGTAAAGCTTTAATGGAGGTCTGTAGTAATAGACGTGATCCTAGGGGTAGTAAGAGTAAATATGCCAATGTAAGATCAGTTAATCAGGAGGAAAGGGAAATGTTTTTTGTTTCCAAATATTCTGGGATTTCTAAAATCATGAGGAGAATGATTTTGGAATTTTGGCACTTAATAAGTGGGGATGCACATGTGGGAAAGTTATTTCCTTGACATGTTAGATTCTCATATGGGCGTTATGCAAATTTGAAGGAGCTTTTGAATATGACCAGGGTCAAAATCAACAGGACACATTTGGTATGTTTCCTTGTGGTCACTGTAAAGTTTGTGGCCATGTTAAGAATATTATGTGAGGTCGTATTAATGGTAGAAAATTTGTTTACAAGAGGAAGTTTAGTTGTCACTCGTGCTGTAGTTTATGTTATTGATTGTAGCTGTGCTGAAACTAAATGGTATGTGGGGCAGACGAAAAGGGCTGTAAAAATCAGGATTATGGAACATCTTAGGGATGTTCGTAATGGTAATTTAAAAAGTCCTGTTGCTGAACATTTTTTGAATGTGCACAATAGTAATATTTCAGGTTTATTTTACTCTGTCCTGGCCTAGCCTTTAGTTCAGAGGGGGGTGATGGAGTTAGTACGTTGTTAGAGTTAGAGGACAAGTTCATTTTAAATTATAGGACACTTTCACCAAGGGGTCTTAATTTGGAAGTGAACCTGGTACACTGAGATTTTGCACATTGGCATTTTGCATGTTTTGCACATTATGTAATGATGAAGTTTGTACTAGCTTTGGCTTCATAGTTTTTCCTTGTGTCAACATATCTTTTGTATTAAATTTTTTGATAGAATGGTATGAAATGTAATGTTACGAGCTTGTAAAGAAATATGAAATTGAAAAATAATTTAAATAGAAATGTTAATGTTGAATAATAATGTTAGTATTATTTAGGCTGAAATAGTAAAATGATGGTATTAATTACTGTCAATTATTGCTAATTGAATGCGATTAGATGAGTCATGGGTTTTTTTAAATGTATTTAAGATGGTTACACTTTGTATTAATTGTCCATTGAAGGCAAACAGCCGAGGTACCAGATCTTTGTAGTAAAGTATATCATCAGCTCTACTTTGTTTTTGGTGGTTTTTTGAATATTTGACAGGTACATACCTGAGGCAGTAATACTATAACTGGCATAGTATGTACAAGAAGTGTGCACTGTGGTTTAGGTGTAGGTCTATCAGATACACTGACATATTGCTTGTCTCACAGGTGTATAATACTGGCAACAATAAGTGGACGTAGCTGCAGTGCATGTTATAAAGGGCCTATCCTGTATGTGTATGGAGGAGTCTATGTTAAAACAATGAACGGAATAAATATCGAACACTCGAATGAGCGAATATGCATATGATCGAAATCGCTATTGTGGGGGGCTGTGACTCCATACCCCCACTTAAAAATATATTCCAACTCCGAGATTGCACTACAGTGAGGAAAGAGCAAATTTTCTGATCTTCAGTGTACCGCGATCTCACAATATCGATGTCGATCATTTGCATTTTCGCTCATCTGAGCATTTGATATTCATTCCATTAGTTATTTTAACATAGACCCGTATGTTGTAGTCTGTGTGTTGTGCATGGCGTCAGAAATAAGATGTGCAAAGTTGTGGCTCCTTACCTGTATGTGTGTGTGGATTACCATACATAATTGTGCAGGCAGTAATGTACTTATTTTGTCTCCCTCCTCACAGGTGAATGTGGGGGTTGGAGTATGTCCCCCTCACAACCTGATGTCAGTGTCCCATCGGACTCCGATGATGGTGGTGACCACAGTGAGGCACAGGTGGGGTTATCTGGGGCTGAATCCATCCCATGGGTTGATATTCCACTTCCCCTACATTGTCCCTGCATGCAGTCACTATGCCCAAACATACCCAGTCCCCTGAGGCCACGGATATTGGACAGTAAGAGTGTAGCAACATCGAACAGGACAGTGCGGCAACTATGGCATCAGTGAGTATAGACACTGGCCATAGCCAGAGAACTGGCAAGGGCCCATACAGGCAGATTGACAGGGGTGCTCAAAGGAGGACTGATGCCCATCCCACACCTGTCAGAGGTGTCACATTACAGGTCACTCGATGCATGTTGTGGTCTATCATGGAGGCACAGGCATGTTGCAAATGCAACACCAGATGGATGCTCAGGATTATGGATGCAGCACAGTCTGACATCCATGACTGCCTCCACCACATTGGTGACACCATGGATCGATTTACTAATGTAGTGGACAAACAGTGGGCTGAGACATTGTCAGTCTTTGACCGCACATTGTCTGTGCTGGAACATCTTGTTGGAGTAGGGCATTGGACATGTGTACATAGGTCAGCAACACCATCTGCTGAGAGTCTACATGGCCATGCATGCTCACGTTCCCATAGTGACAGTACCTTCAGCACTACAGAAGGGAGTGTGCTGTCCACACCATGACATGGCAGGCCATGGGCATGTGATCCTAGGCAGTCATGTGGAAAACATGGGTCCAGCAGACACCAATATCTGTCAGCTACTAGCACCACATCTGACCCTGGGCATGGTGGTGCCAGTTCCACTCCTGGTGTAGCCAGTTCCCATGTTCATGGCTGGAGACAGTGAACTGTCCACTCTGCCATGTACAGTTCACAACTGTCCAACTTACACATGCATAGGGCTAGCACTAGGCTTGACTGTGTACATGCACACACTCAAACATCACTGTCACATGCATGTCACCAACAGAAACACACAGCAGGTCTCCATTGCCCTGCTAAGCAGCACCCCTTCCTGACTCACACACACATGCTGTCAACTGTTTGGGACAGCCAGCACTTTGAGCTCCCCCACACTACACCCTGTGCTTGTGATGATACCTGTGCCACCTCCCTTCCATCCATGCATAAAAGCAGGGACATGCAAATATCTGTCTGATGCACTGGGTGAATATATTAATGTACATGTAGTTTTGTAGTGTGGTAATGTTATGCTATGCCAGATATTGTGGGCCATGATAGGTGCTGTATGCTGCTATATGTCATGTGTACACATCAACATTTGTGTACCTTTGTTGCATGATGTTATAGTGGCAGTAGTATTGTAGAATGATAGGTGTCCCACAGAACTGTGTATATGTCTGTTCCAGGCGTCTGAGTGGCTATGCTATGGAGACATAGTGGCAATACAGCAGCACAGGATGACATGGCAGCACAGCAGAAATATGACATCAGCAAGGTACTGCTGTATACGTGCTTGGTTACCTAAGTGCATATGTGTAGAACGGTGTGTTGTGATAATGGGGGCAGTCTGCATAATCATGCATGCATACCCTGTGACAAGGCCTGCTACCCCTGATACGTGTCACCTGGGTGTTCTGTACATACAGATGTAGGTGGTAATGGATAGCATTTATGCCTAGGTAGATGTGGGCTGTTAAGGGCCAGTAGCTAGTCACAGGGCAGTAAAATGCATGTCAATTGCACACCCATATGGCCATATGTGTATTGCTGCATGAGAATATTTTGGACACTCGCACACTGAGTTGCGTTTATTGAAATTAGAACCCCTACCTATCTATTAGTATACACTATAGCACTAAGTATTTGTCGCATGCACCATGGAGCTTATCTATTAATAGAATGTCAGCCAGTGTTGTTAAGGTGGATGACATCAGCAGGCCTTGTAAAGGATGCCAATGGGGAGGCTGTCAGGTAGTCACAGGGCCTTAAAATGTATAACCATTACACAGAGATGGGCGATACAGGCATGTATACACTGCTGCATGTGGATATATTTACACACACACAATGTGGTTGATTTGGGATTAGAATCCCTACATACCTACTATTACACACTATAGCTCATAGTATTTATTGCATGAGCTGTACATGTGGCTTCAGCCACAATACTTGTGGACTACACAAAGTGGCCCTGAATTACACAGCATGTGCGGCCTGAAATGTGAACCTGCTTTATGCTGTTATTGTATTTATTGTCCTAGCAGTGGCATACCTGTTAATATTCCTGCTATGTGGATACAGTTACAAGTATTGCCATGTGTCGCCATTTGCAGTTTGACAGGTGGACAATTGGTCAGTGACAATATGGCCTGTCCAAGTCCTGCATTGCAGCCGTTGCACATTATAATACCTGCTCACCATTGTCTGCCTACAGAGTAACATTCCACAGACAAAGGGTTCTGTGGTTGGGTGGATTATGTCATTATGTAGCCTTGGTCTGTTATCATCAGACAACTGTTGAGTGAATAAGTGCAGATAACCCTAGCAGTCTGCATGTAAGTGTGGACATTTGTACATCCCACACACACACACACACACACACACACACACACACACATATATATGTATAGTTGCACTTCAGAATCTCAAACTACTGAAATATTGAACTTCAGTAGCTCGAGACCGAAGTGTCAAAACTGCACTTGTGCAAATGTGCAGAATGCTGAATGTGGAAATGCGAAATCTGTGGTTTTGGAGGCATGTAAGTGGCGTAGGATTTCCTGTGTTCATGATGTGCGGTCTGGTATGTGTATGTAGCTGGAGAGTCAGGTAAGTGATGCTTTACTAGGGGTTTTGGGTAGGGATTTTAGTGTGTGTAAGTGTGTTTGGAGTTTTGAGGCGTGGGTTACGGTAGGTAGGTATGATTGTGAGTGTGTAAGTGTTGAGAGTGGTGGTATTTGTACGTATGTGATGTGTGTTTGTGCAAGGGGAGTGTAGAATGTGTAGTGGTGGTTTTTGTGTGTTTGTGTTTTTAGTGTGACCTCAGAGTTAGTAAATATAAGTAGTGAGGGTGTGGGGGGCAACAGCCCCTAACATGGGGGGAGCAAGGGGGCTTGCCCCCCTGCTTAT
>NC_056751.1:796347615-796372615 GCF_019279795.1 Protopterus annectens | reverse complement strand
GAACATCTGTGCACATGTGGCTGGAGAGTACTGTAGGGCTCCACCAGATATAGTGAGGCAGTGGAATGGTGACTTTAGCAGCCCAAACACACACTCTATGATGTTCCTAGTTTTTGTGTGTGCCTCATTATGGCATTCTTTGGTAGGTGTGTGTGCATTTCTGATGGGTGTCATCATCCATGGTTCCAGTGCTAAACCAGCATCCCCCAGTAGATGGCCGTACAGGGTGTCTCCCCTGGTAAACATTTGGTACAGATGTGATACGTGCCAGATATGGGAGTCATGATAACTACCAGGGCTGCCAGCACACACATTCGTGATAATGCCCTGGGCATTGCACACAACCTAGTAGTTGATGGAGTGATGCCCATTGCGGTTGATGTAGACTCTACCCTCCTCACCAGGAGGTACTTTGATGTGTACATGAGTGCAGTCTATGGCACCCAGTACCTCAGGGTAGTGTGCTACATGGTAGAAGAGATGCATACTGCTGGCCCTCTCCTCAGGGGTGTGGGGCAAATAAATGTGCTCACTGACATGTGTTTGCATGGCAGCCAGGAAATGGTGGAGTACCTTGGATGCTGATGCCTGTGAGACCCTCATTATATCCCCAGTTGGTCTTTGAAAAGTACCTGTAGCTAGTATTCTAAGAGCTACACATACCTTTGTTTCTACTGGGATGGGTTCCCCTCTGTTAGCTCTGGGTCTGAGTTGAGGGCGGCAGAGCTCAGTGAGTTGTAGTATGTTCCTGTCCACCCTGTAGCTCTCTACAATCTCCAGCTCCTGTAGCTCCTGCAAGGTTACCCTGGGCCTGAACAATCTTTTCGTTCTCTGTCTAGGCCTATTGTCAGAAGCAGCAGCACTGACTTCAGCATCTAGCACATACAGATGTAGCAGAGCAGCAGCCCCTAGCATTCTGTCAGTCAAAATACTCAAGTCTGTACTCCAATGGTACAGAGTATGGGTGAAAAATCAGATTGTGGGATGTATGCATACTTTATAGTGCCCTGCTGCAGATGCAGCCTGTGTGATTGGCTAACTATGATGCATTCTACCTACCAGGTACATCACTGAGGGGTTTGAATGGCCCAGTGTAAGTGGAACAGGGGTTATCAGTAATTTATACATAATTGTTTTTCACAATCAATTTCTTTTTGTTTTTGTTTTTTTCTCTAAACTGCTTTCCCTGATTAGCACTACGGCATGGTGCACAAACCCACGGCGCTGGTATAAACAATGCACAGCAGTCTATACACACACCTCCATGGACGAGCATGCTCAGCACAGCAGCACACCATGCAAACACACTCAAACAAGCTAAAACACGTGCCCTGAAGCTAAACAAAGCTTAGCAGCACTGGACACTCCCCCCCCCCCCCGGCTTAGCTGACTGGAGCACTGCACAAATGGGCACTGCTGAGCTCCAATGTGCTTAAAGATATAGTGACACACCCCTTTTGATGTCAGCTAGCTCTCCTGTGGACACCAACATGGTTCTGAGGCTACACAGATTTCATCTCTGGGTTTAGTAACCCATTTTGCTATTCAGTAACCCCAGCTCATTTGCATACAGATCTGTGCACACAACCTGAATACTACACTATTCCAGGGCCTGCCTCCTTAGCAACCATTGAAATATGCCATTGTACATACTCCATACAAGGCCCTATAATGCATTATTGTCACATATTTATTATTTTTTGTTTTTAAACTTTTATTTTTTTTTCATACTCCATACAAGGCCCTATAAGAGCATTATTGTCACATATTTATTATTTTTTGTTTTTAAACTTTAAAATTTTTTTTTCATAACGGCATGTTTGTGTGCTGCTGAGTGCCTCACAACTATGATATGGGTATTACAAAATAATTATTTTAAATTATTTCCCATTACATTTTGGGCACACAGACCATAGATTAGCACGTATCTGTGCCTGCTATGCTATTTCTGACCTTCTAACTGGGCTTTTACAGCCCCTGTTTACTTTTTCATTTCTTGTACACGGAAATTTTCCATGCACACTTCTGACACCAACACAACATCAGCACAACTGCCTATCTGCTTGTTGGATTGCTCTACATCTTCATTTACATGCAATTGACCTGCTTATGTGGTGATTTGCATCCACAGACACTTCTGTGTTGGCATGCTCGTGGATACCCCTCAGCTCTGTTTATTGAATCGCATGGCTGGTTACTTCAGTGTAAGCTCCATGCCACTATACCTACACAGAAAATCACTCAATGTAGGTAGTTTATATGGCTAAATGTTCACTAAGGTGTAAACTGAAGATGCCAGGCTAATTTATCATCAGTATATTATATTATAAAATAATTCTATATAAGAAGCTTAGATTTACCAATCCAGTGTTCTTAATTCAATGGACACTGTAATATCTCTCTCTCTCTCCCTCTCTCTCTATCTCTCTTTGTCATATGGTAACAGACTGGAGTAGTCCAATTTTTAATTTACCAGTACTTTACTACATTCTGTGCTACGGTCCAAGCAGGTGCCTTAAAAGGCATACGTTCATGTATTGTACTCACATTTGTCTTATCTAAGAGCACTGTATATTTTCAATTATGGGATAAAAGGTCTTTTTCATTAAAAAATGTGCATTTTGATTAAAGAGACCAATCGACATGCCTATTGAAAATCCAGTGTTACTTATGGAGAGTGTGGTAACTGGTAGCCATAGTGTTACTCATTTTTTGGCATGACTACTGAACTCACAGTATGGTCATTCTCCATGTAAAATATAAAAATAATTAAACAGTGTTAAAAAATAATACACTTAATGTTAAGGTATGTTGCTATATGAGTGCTAACTGACAAACATTCCCATGAGCAGCAAGAAAAGCACTCTGCAGGAATACTCATCTTCCTCGTTAAGTAACAAAGTTAAGGGTTGGGGAGCCAGGAGTGGAAACAGCTCCATAAATGCAAAACCTGAGCCCTGTTTAATAAAACCTACAGAAACTTATATATATATATATATATATATATATATGTATATGTATATAATATAGATATATGTACACATGACAGCTATAAAGTGTGCAAGCATCAGCAAGCATATGCTACACGCATGCACAGTACATACTTTAGAAATCTCCTAGAAGAAAGAAGACATTGAAGAACAACAAAGTCAATTTTATACAATGGCATTTTTTTAAAAATATAAGTAATGTCTTTCATTAATAATACATTTACATAACAATAACTCAGAAATGGGTGTAGATAACACAGGATTTACTCATGGTTGGCTTTATTCGATCATGAGTGCGGTTCACATAAGTTCGGTTAATAACTCCATTTCCTGAGAAATCAGTGAGCTGAAAAAAGTGAAACATCTTGTGTTTGCTGTTTTTGGGAAAACATATATATGTATTGCCCCATTGTATTCAGTAATGAAGCAGTTTGCTGGCATGTATTGCCCCATTGTATTCAGTAATGAAGCAGTTTGCTGGCATGTATTGCCCCGTTGTATTCAGTAATGAAGCAGTTTGCTGGCATGTATTGCCCGTTGTATTCAGTAATGAAGCAGTTTGCTGGCATGTATTGCCCCGTTGTATTCAGTAATGAAGCAGTTTGCTGGCATGTATTGCCCCATTGTATTCAGTAATGAAGCAGTTTGCTGGCATGTATTGCCCCGTTGTATTCAGTAATGAAGCAGTTTGCTGGCATGTATCGCCACATTGTATTCATTAATGGTTGCAGTACATACAAGAATATCATCAATGATATTAATGACATAATTACTCACTTCTGCCACCTGTACTCTAGCTGTCTGGCACACTTCAGGCTCTGATACCAAATGGCAGTCTAGCAAATCTGAATCTTCTTATTGGTGTATTAAATGTACACAGTTTCAGCCTTCTTCATCTACTGTGATTTGGCAAAAATCATGAAGTACATCTTGAAAGAAAGGTGAGGAAGACAAATCACAGTCAGTAAACTCTAATATTTAATGTAGTTTCAAAGTTAAAAACCATAAAAGATAAGCACTTTCATCCTGGTACCCCCAAGACTTCATCAGACAAATACTTTTATTCACATGAGTCAATAAATTATGTTAAGTCAAGCCCCAAAAGAAATACAAGCCTGAGTGCCTTACTATACATTTCATACCTCTCCCAGAAACTTTCAGCATTAAAAGAGAAATGAGAGGAAAGAAAAATACTTCCATGAGAAAAATTGTCAGAAGCTTCAAATATTACAACAGATTTGTGAGAAACATTATATAGACCAAGAAACTCTGATCTGTTTGGAAAAAAAGCATATGAGGAAGTGCAAAAATATAAACACCAAAATATAGAGATGTTTGAAAGGTATAAAAAAGAAATATAGACATGGGAAAGAGAGATTTGATATGGTGCAATATTTATGCAAAGTCAAAAACCAAATTAATCAGTACAAAAAAGGCATCCCCAATGATATTTGAAGAGAAATACAGGCAAAGGCATCCAGATATGAAAAATTTTGCAATAAAAAAATAATATCAAAAAGAGGGAATGTAATAAAGATTGGTAAAGTAGACGTTAAAAAAATAGAAGCTGAAGTTATAGAATGCCTGTGAAGTGAAGCATTTGGAGTAGATGGTCTAACAGAGGTTATATCACAGCATGATGGAATGAGTCCCCAAAGTGAGGAGAAACAAGAAGATCAGGAGACATCTGAAGAAATATGGGCATGGGAAAGAAAAAGAGATTTAATATGGTGTAATATCTATGCAAAGGGAAAGCAAAACTAATAAGTACAGAAAGAACACCAATAAAGATATTTGAAGAGAAATACAGGCAAAGGAATCCAGATATGGAAAACTTTACAATACAAAAAATAAGAAGACAAAGAGGAAAAAGTAGAAAAGGAGATTAGTAATGCAGAAGTTAAAGAAATAGAAACTGAGTTTATGGAATACTTGCAAATTGAAGGATTCAGTGTAGAAATCTAACTCAGAAAGCACCACAGCAGGATAGAGCAATAGACACCCACATTAAGGAGAAATCCATGGAACAGGAAGCAACTGGTCAGTTGCCATATGAAGATACTTTGGAGCCTTCCACAGGAAACAAGTATAAACTTTCACTTGAAGCTGGACAGCAAGGGAATGAATAGGAAACTGTTGCAACTCTGACACAATCAATGTTGAGGAGTGATAGACCAGTGAGTTCCCTTATGGCAGACCAATGGATGACACAGGATAGATCTGAAGAGAATTGGCCACAGGAAGCTGCTATAGAACTTTTTATAGAATGCCCACAGAAAATGAAGAACAAAAAATGTGCCTTCATTTTAGAAGAAAATGAGCTAAGAGAAGAGTTGCTGGATTTAATAGAGATGGATAGACAGATAGACATATTAAAATCAATGAAAGAAATAGACTGTGGAAGGTCAATAAAACCCCAAAAGTTAGAAGTTTGATAAAACAAATGAACACATAATTAGGACTGTTCATAGAGATCCATGTGGCTTAACTGTATATTACTGCACAGCTAAATTAATTACAAATAAAATTCTACCACAAGATCACAAGGTAGTAATGGAAAGGAAGGGAGAAATCAAATAACATCATGGAAGTCTCAAATAGTGAAAACTATAAAGCAATTAAGACAAGAAGTGTCACTATTATATGAGTATGGACATGGGAAACAGAGATTTGATATGGTGCAATATTTATGCAACGTCATGATAAAAGCAATGTGCAGTATTATAATGAATAAGGATTTATCATGCACCATCACAAATAATAAACTAAAAATATCAGCACAGGCAGAAAAACATAGAAGATACACAGATAAATATAAAGGAAAAGTACAAAATAAGCAATTTACTGATGACGCAAAAATGTTTTATGCAGAATTGGGGAAAAGGGGAAAAGGAATTGAAAGACCACCAAAAAAAGAAGAAATAGATACATTTTGCAGAAGTATTTATGAAGACCCTGAGGAACATAACAAAAATGCTAAATGGACAGAAGAAGTAAAAGAAAGAATAAGACGTTAAAAGGTACAGGATATGAAATGGGATGAAGTAATGGCCGGAGAGATTGAAACAAAGTTAAGAAAATCCTCCAATGAGAAAACCCGAAGTCCAGATGCAGTAACAAACTTCTGGTTAAAAGTATTAACATCTTTGCACAAAGATTTAGCCATGAGTAAGAACTATTTACATGCACACCCGAACAGACACCAAACTGACTAACAGAAAAAACAATGCTCCTACTTTAGAGTGAACCTGCAACCTACCCCAAAAATTATAGACCAATATCTTGACTTTCAATGATGTATAAACTATCCACTTGAATTGATGCTGACAAAGTTTATATTCATTTAGAAGAAAACTCAATTATGGCAATAGAACAAAAGGGGAATAAAAGAAAGTCATATGGAAAAAGGATTATTTGTTGAATTAAAGTTATAGTGGAGAACTGTAAAAAGGAAGAATCTTAAGTATGGCATGGATTGACTTCAAAAAAGCATTTGACAGTATACCACATTCATGGATAAAAAGAGTGCTTATAAATGTATAAGATACACCCTACACTGATAAATTATATCACAGTGACCAGGAAATAGTGGCAAACCACTTTGCAGTTAAGCCATGATAAAGGACAAATTATTATTCCAGGGATACAAATCCAAAAAGGGATATTTCATGGTGACTCTTTGTCACCATTGCTCTTTTGTCTTGCCCTTAACCCATTAAGTTTCCTGCTTAACAGATTAGGTCATGGCTATACTTTGGCTCCCAGAAAGCAACAAAGTATAAAGACTTCTCATCTTCTCTGTATGTGATTTAAAACTGTATAGCTCATCAGATGAGAAACTGAAAGCACAACTGGAAGTAGTCAAAACATTTTCAGATGATATTAGAATGTCATTTGGTCTTGATAAATGTGCAAAAGCAACATTTAAAGCAGGAAATCTGCAGCATCAAGAAAGTTTGGGACAGGAATGTGATATAAAAGAACATAAGCAAGAGAGAGTGTATAAATATTTGGGAACTGATGAAGGATCAACAATAAAACATGAACAAATGTGAATAAAACTTAGTAAGGAATATTTCAGAACACTTAAATTAATCCTGAAAATAGTGTTGGCATCTAGGAACAAAATTCAAGCTATAAATCAATTTCTTCTTCCTATACTAATTTACAGTTTGGAGTGATTGACTGGCCCCAAAATGTGTTGGATAGATTAGACAGGAAAACAAGAAGGATGCTTCATGCTCACCAAATGATTCATAAAAATCAGTACATACCAAGAATATATATTCTTTGTTCCGAAGGAGGTATGGGCCACTTGAAATTGATTACATGTATAGCTTGTGGGACTGCATACATGTCTTCTGATCTCAAAAGACTCAAATATTGTGAAAGTTTTGAAACATGAGGAGAATAAATCTAAGATAATTTCCCTTCTTAGTCTAGCAGAAGCATATCAATGTCAAGTGGAGATGGAAATCAAACCAGAAGTAGATAAAAATCAGGCAGCAACTGAATGTGGCAAAAAACAAAAGAAAGAATATAAGGTGAAGGATCAGATGAGAAGGCAAGAAGTGTGTAAAATGCATAAATATAGTTGCAAGTATAGAAAACTCCTATAAGAACCTCATGTTTATCAGGATCAAACACAGGAATGGTTATGGAGAGGCAAATTCAAACCAAAAGATGAAAGGATAACATTAGTGGCCCAAGATAGTGGGCTACTTACACTTTGGTTTACAAAGTCCAAGAGCCACAAAGCATTATAGAAAATTATGAAGTTTATAACACATGGGATCACCCATTACCAACAGTTCAAAAGATAGATGCAAGAAAACTGGATATAGTGGTCCAGGAAATGAAGACAAAAGCAGCAGTGATCATTGAAATCACCACCCCCAGTGACTACATTGTCCTGCATACAGAGAGACACAAAGTCATAAAATATTAGGATTTGCAAGCAGAAATGAGAGCAATGTGGAAGAAAGACCCCCAGACAGTTCCAATAGCAATAGGAACAATGGGACATATAAAAAATAATCTACAATCATATTTAGATATGTTACCAATAGATGTAACTCCATAAAAATTGCAGAAGGAGTCATTACTGGGCACATTATGGGTCCTGCGAAGAGCACTTCTGGCTGATACCAAAGATTGAAACAGTACTAATTTCAAGAACTTTAATCATACTTTGACTTAGGAATGGGATCCACTTCCTAAGTCAAAGTATGATTAAAATTCATGAAATTAGTATTGTTTCAGTCTTGTCAGCCAGTAATGCTCTTCGCAGCATCCACAATGTGCCCAGCAATGACTCCTTCGGCAATTTGTATGGAGTTAAATGTATTGGTAATATATTTAAATACGACTGTAAATTTTTGATAAGACCCGTTGCTCCTACTACTATTGAAACTGTCCGGGTATCTTTCTTCCACATTGCTCTCATTTCTGCCTGCAGATCCTGATATTTTGACTTTGTGTCTGTCTGTACACAAGACACTGTATTCACTGGGTGTGGCAATTTCAATGATCAGTGCCACTCTTGTCTTCTTTTCTAGGACTACTATATCCAGTTTTCTAGCATCTATCTTTTCAACTGTTGGTAATGAATGATCCCATGTGATGTAGACGTCTTCATTTTCTATGATGCTTTGTGGCTCATGTTTCCAGTGTTTTCACCCACTTCAATATCATAATATTTGCACAATCCCCAGTGCAGCAGTTTCGCCACATTATTATGTTGTTCAGTATACAGTCCTTCTGCCATTAACATGTTGCAACCAGCAACGAGGTGTGCAACTGTTTCCATTTCAGTTTCAAAACCTACATTTGTCTGTTTCTCCCACATGTTCAGTGCTTTTTGGCACATTCAGTTGCTGCCTGATTTTATCTACTTCTGGTTTGATTTCCATTCCTGCTTGATGCCGATAAGCTTCTGCTAGATTAAGCACAGAAGTCATCTTAGATTTATTCTCCTCATGTTTCAAAACATTCACTACATTTGGGCCTTGTGAGGTCAGCAGATATGTGTGGAGTCCCATGATTGCAGATCTATACATATAATCAATTTCAAGGAGGCCCATCCCTCCTTCGGAACAGGGAATATATATATCTTGGAATGCACTGATTTTTATAAATCATTTGGTGAGCATGAAGCATCCTTTTTGCTTTCCTGTCTAATCTATCCAACACGTTTTGGGGCCAGTCAATCACTCCAAACTGTAAGTTAGAACAGGAAGAGGAAATTGGTTTATGGTTTGAATTTTGTTCCTAGATGTCAGTCTTGTTTTCAGGATTAATTTAAGTCTTCTAAAGTATTCCTTACTAAGTTTTATTTGCATTTGTTCATGTTTTATTGTTGATCTGTCAATTCCCAGCTATTTATAGGCTCCTTCTTGCTCAAGTTCTTTTATATCACATTCTTGTCCCAAACTGATGTTTTCCTGGCATTGCAATTTTCCTGCTTTAAAGGTTGCTTTTACACATTTATCAAGACCAAATGACATTTTTATATCATCTGAAAAAGTTTGACAACTTGCAATTGTGCTTTCAGTTCCTCATCTTATGAGCTATACAGTTTTAAATCATCAACAAAGAGAAGGTGAGAAGTTTTTACACTCCGTTGTTTTCTAGGAGCCAGATTATAGCCATGGCCTAAGCTGCTGAATAAACATCTTAATGGATTAATGGCAAGGCAGAATAGTAATGGTGACAGAGAGTCACCCTGGAATATCCCCCTTTGAATTTTTATCCCTGGGACAACAATTTGTCCTTTATCATGGCTTAATTGCAAAGTGGTCTGCCACTGTTTCATGATCACTATAATGTAGTCAATCAGTGTGGGGTGTATCTTATTCATTTTTAAGCACCCCTTTTATCCATGAAGGGATACTATCAAATGCTTTTTTGTAGTCAATCCATGCCATACTTAGATTCCTCCCCTTTTTACAGTTCTCCATGACTTTATTTAACAACAAATGATCCTTTGTTCCATATGAATTTCTTTTATTGCCCTTTTGTTTTACTGCCATAATTGAGTTTTCTTCTAAATGACTATAAACGCTGTCAGCATCAATTCCCATGTATAGTTTATATGTCATCGGAAGGCAAGTTATTGGTTTATAATTTTTAGGGTAGGCTGCAGGTTCACTCTTAAGTAGTAGCATTGTTTTGTCTGCTGTTAGCCAGGTTGGTGTCTGTTCTGTGTACGCATATAAATAGTTCTTACTCATGGCTAAATCTTCGTGCAAAGATGTTAATACTTTTAAGCAAAAGTTAGGTACTGCATCTGGGCATGGGATTTTCCAGTTAGAGGCTTGTCTTAACTTTGTTTCAGTCTCTCTAGCTGATACTTCATCCCATTTCATATTGTGCACCTTTAAACTTCTTATTCTTTGTTTTACTTCTTCTATCCATTTAGCATCTTTGTTATGTTCAACAGGATCTTCATAGATACTTCTCCAAAATGTATCTATTCCTTCTACCTTATTTCCCAGTTCTCTATAAAACCTTTTTGGGTAATCAATAAATTGCTTATTTTCCACTTTTCCTTAATATTTATCTTCATATCTTCTAAGTTTTTCTTCCTGCTCTGAAATTTTTAGTTTGTCATTTGCGATAGAGCATGATAGATCCTGGTCTGTTCTAATACTGCATAATGCTTTTATCACATATCTTTCTTAGTATTTTTGTCTTCTAACAGTGACACTTCTTGTCTTAACTGCTTTATAGTTTTCTCTATTAAATATTTCCATGATGGTATTTGATTTCTCCCCTTCCTTTCCCTCACTACCCTGTGTTCTTGTGGTAGAACATTATCAGTTATTAATTTAGCTGCACAGTAATATATTCTGTTTACTTATGTTATATCGCATGGATCTCTACGAACAGTCCTGATTACCGTGTTAATTTGTTTTATCAGACGTCTGACTTTTTGGGTTTTATTAACCTTCTGCAGTCTATTTCTTTCATTGATCTTGTTATATTTGTCCATGTCCATTAAATTAAGCAATGGTACTACTGTATAGATGCATAAATGAGAAGAGAGATTACTGACATTGTGTTATGGAGAGTCTGACAAAGCATTTCACTATGATTTAAATGTTTTCTAGACAGAGTGTATGAACTAACCATTTGAGATACGTTTGTAATATAGCTAGTATTAATAGATACAGATACAGATACATCAGCCCAACTCACGATGCATACATGAACCAAAATGCACTGCTCTGCCATTAAAGAGAGAGTCATAAACTAGCCTATTCCCACTGGCACGACACCTCATTATTACAGAATGTGCATGACAATGAGTCACACACCTGGAGCAGTTCTCACTGCTCAGCTGATCACCTTACCAAACTGATCTAAAAACTGACACAGGACCATAGCAGACCACAGACACATACATATGGAAAGAACCTCCCCTCAAACACACACACACACACACACACACACACACACACACGCACACACACACACACACACACACACACACACACACACACACAGTACCTGTACAAGCTGTATCAATGTTCTCTCCATTTATAACAGCCACAGATCACGTCAGGAAGCCATTACTTACCTCACAAATTCACACATATATACACACTTACAATAAGTATTTGTGCACATACACTGTCAGACCCACTTACATACAATTGTGCCCACACACACATATGATCACTCATACCCACACAGACGCACACACACACACACACACACACACACACACACACACACACACACACACACACACACACACACACACACATAAGCACATGCAGACACACATCAAATTCCTACATACTCTCTATCCATGGTCTACCCATTCATACCACTCACAGATCATGTCAGGCAGCTGCCACGTACTACACAGACACACATATACATACAGTCACAGACCCACTCACACACCATCCCTTGTACCCACATACATACCCTCACTCATATCTAGATGGAGCCACAGACACACACACACACACACACACACACACACACACACACACACACACACACACACACACACACACACAAATACACACAGAGGCACACACATACACACACACACACACACACACACACACACACACACACACACACATGCGCATGTACGTGCACAAAGATATACATAATACATACATTACCTTCACAGTCTGCATGTACAATCTCCCCATTCATAACAGCCACAGATCAAGTTAGGCAGTTGTCACATACCACAAAAAGGCACACATATACACACACACAAACACATTTACAAGACATATTTGTGCACATACACTCACAGACCCACTCACAAACCCTTATACCCACACACATGGTCACAGTCATACCTAGACACACACACACACACACACACACACACACACACACACACACACACACACACACACACACACACACAAAATATGTACTTGTGCACATAGACTCGCTGTAGTCGTGTAGAGAGTGACTTGTGTAGTACACAGTCTACAGCTTTATCTACTATGCCATTTTCCATAAGCAGCAGTACAACTGAACTGCTAAAGGGCCTCAGTAGCTTTGGTCCAATCAAGGAACCAAAAACGAAATGTTGAACTTGCGAGGAATGGGAACAATTACCGGCTGGTGGGAGGGTCCTGCTCACAACAGATCCAGAAGAAAAAGCAACAATAAATTGGTTGCGATGTCCTATTCACGACAGCTCCAGAAAAAACAAGGCAGTAGAACAGCTAACGATGACCAACACCATTTATTTGTGGATATACAAAACGACAATGGACCTCCAGGCATTTACCTAGGTTTCGTCTGATTACCACAGACTTCTTCGGAATGCTTGGTAACATTCACCCAACCATTTTTATACAAATAACATTGATTATCTAATTACTTAATTGAAACAGTAATTGGCAACCACTTCATTAAAAACTTCTTTGGCCATTTAAAATACCAGTACTTAAAAACATCATTATAGTATACAATAATGACATGTATAAAATAAAAAACCTAATAATAAGTAACAATTAATATGAAACAAGTACCCAAATCTAAGATTTGAATATAATAAAATATATTTGAATTCAAATTTATTGTTTCCATTTATAAATTTCAAATACTTAATTAAATAAACTTGTAAAAATATTAATGTCACCTATACGTAATAAATATGTGTGTATACATAAATAAGACACGCATGTGAATATAATGTATATACACACACAAATATATATACAATATAATATGCGTGTTGTAAAAGTATACTGTACCCATAACACAGTAAATGGTATGATACATTTTCCACTTAATAAAATAATTTTACTTGACAATTGGTCAAACTCCTACTATAATGGACCCTTAATGGAACAAACTTGATCTAATATATCTTAACTTCTAATCATATACATATAGTGTAAAACTAAATAATACCATATTAACTAAATACTATATGTATATTCATACAAAATACATAAATATGATTACTTTGATCATACAATATTAATTACCCATAATGTTCTTCAATTTCAACAAGGGTTTAATACTGCAAAATTCATTCAATCCAGGATAGTTATGTGCATTTAAATATAATTGCCATTTTAATTCGCTGACGTCTAGATGGTACTCAGTCGTTCTACCCTGCAGGTCTACCACCTCCTGTTTAATAATACAGAACTTGAATTGATGGTCCAAATTTTCCATGATGTGTCTTGCAAGAGCATTAGTAGTTTTTAGATGTTTTTTGTCTAATAAATGCTCTCTAATTCTGACCCTAAAATGCCTACTGGTCTTTCCAACGTAAAATGCATGACACATGTGGATTTGGATTTAGTGGATTTGAATTCAAATATATTTTATTATATTCAAATCTTAGATTTGGGTACTTGTTTCATATTAATTGTTACTTATTATTAGGTTTTTTATTTTATACATGTCATTATTGTATACTATAATGATGTTTTTAAGTACTGGTATTTTAAATGGCCAAAGAAGTTTTTAATGAAGTGGTTGCCAATTACTGTTACAAGTAATTAGATAATCAATGTTATTTGTATAAAAATGGTTGGGTGAGTGTTACCAAGCATTCCGAAGAAGTCTGTGGTAATCAGACGAAACCTAGGTAAATGCTTGGAGGTCCATTGTCGTTTTGTATATCCACAAATAAATGGTGTTGATCATCGTTAGCTGTTCTACTGCCTTGTTTTTTTTGGAACTGTCGTGAACAGGACATCGCAACCAATTTATTGTTGCCTTTTCTTCTGGATCTGTTTTGAGCAGGATCCTCCCACCAGCCGGTAATTGTTCCCATTCCTCGCAAGTTCAACATTTCGTTTTTGGTTCCTAGTTTTGGGTGTATGGAGGACGAGGTTCCGTCTGGTGACATTGGAGGTATGCTGCAGCGGATAGAAGAACAATTGAAGGAACATACATTGTTGATTCATCGGCTTATGGACAGAGACAACAATTCGAATTTGAATCCTACCTTGGAGAGTCTGGGGATACCACTAACTCAGATTACGCCCAAGTCTAATGTAACAGAGGCGACTAATACCACTAACAACAAAGGTAACTGTGAACAAGTAAATGCAGTTGTTGAAAACAGATCTAATGTTTTAAACAGTGACTACTGGAAAACAAACAACTTTTCATTTAACGGAGAGAGTACGAATAGAGACAATTTGATTAATACGCAGGGGAAATCCATGAAAGATATGTTAAAACAGTTTGAGACCAGGCTATTTAAGTACAAAATAACTCAACTTGAAAATAGTTACTTAAGGAAAAACATAGAACTAGGGATGGTTCCTAAGGGCTTACGCCTTTGGAGATACCCCAATGGTAGTGAGAACAATGAAAATATGATTAAGGAACTTCACGAGTTGTTTAATAGGACTGGTTTAAACATCATGGAATTAATATAAATTAAAAGCATTCACAGGAGCAAAACAATGAAGGAGTGTAAAATACTGTGTCCCATAAACGAATACACTCACAAAAAGATATAATCCAACAGTCTCGAATCAAAATATGGATATATTTATTATTGCATTGCAGGTTAGCGCTTTCGCTGGTGAGCTTCTTCAGACCTTATGCAATGAAATAGCTAAAAACATAACTTTAAATATACAAAAAGGCGCCAAATTCAGAGCCCAAAACACGCCTCCTAATTAATTAATACAATTCATTTACAATAAATATCTGTTAACTATTAGTAAAAACTATTTGTTGAAACCAATAATCTAGTTAACTAAAAATGTACTATACAGCTAGTATATAAATTATTGAACATAATTCAATATAATATATGAAAATATGTACATATAAAAACATATATAGAAAAATATACATATATGAGGTTGTTAAACAGGTTTTTTGGTCCCATTGAGGAAACGCTGAGACAGGAGATACAAAAACAACGCTCAGACATCTATGCGAAATATCCTGTCTCAGCTGTGGATCAAGCATGCAATGTACTGTTGGACAATGTTTTACAATTCGAAAGACGCCTTCTCAATCAGAAGAGGGCAAAATTACAGAGGGACAGTAATGATTTTAAATTAGGCCATATATTCACTTGGCCTAGGGGTACAGTAAATGTTAATAGAGAAATAGCTTCAATAGCTAATACGGACAATAATATAATGAGTAGTGATAGTATCCCTGTTAATGTGAATATGAATGGAAATGTCTCGAATATGACACTTGATAAAGTTAGTGATGAACCTTGTGACAATGCAATTGCTTTGAATCAGAATGTTAATAATGATAATGTTCCTATATTGACAGAACAGATTGATATGGATAATGCAAGGGCAGTAGTTACACGAGAAATTTTAGAGCCGGAAGTAGTAGTTAGGAGGAAAGTTATGAATTCGTCTACAGTGAGAATGAATTTAGACACTAGTGCTCGCAGTAATGATACTAATAGCTTAGTGGGTTTGAATTTTGAACAAACCTTTAATAGCAATAACCCTTTCCCTATCAGGACATTAATGAGAGAAGGGAGAATGCGCTCCGTCAGCAGGGGGCGCCAGAAACGGAAGATATCGATGGACAGACAGCCCAACAGGAATATAAAGAAAATGTGGGAAGTGAGGAAAACAACTTAATTTTTAATTTATCTAGTTATGAATTGAGTCAGGAAGAAATACAGGTTTATCAAAGGGACTCACTTTTATTCCTACTACATATAGTAGGTATGAGGAAACACTTAGGGACTTCAAGTTATTTATTAGAAATTTGTCTTTAAAGATTGCATTTGATGGAGGGGAGGTCATTCCTCACCCTTCTTTCAGAAACCAAGTACATTTATACCTACTATACATCCTCTAGTTGCGGCATACAGCAAATTAGTAGAGGACGACCTTTATAAAATGAAGGGACATTATACACTACATAATAAGAATAGATGTAATTTATCCTATAAACAAAGAATAGCTTTAAATCGTCTACATAATAGACAGGATATAGTTATCCACCCAGCTGACAAGGGTGGTGGAATTGTAGTGTTTGATAGTCATAGGTACCAACAAGATATGCTTACAATGTTAGGGGATATGAGGTTTTATGAATTAATTACTGATGTAAGAGTGGACTTTATAATAATGAATATACGGACTGCTTTAAAAACCCTTCATAGAGATAACATTATTGACCAGTCTCTGTTTGACTTTTTATTTGTACAACATCCATTGATTCCGGTCATACAGGGACTTCCGAAGGTGCATAAGGACCCCACCCAACCACCAATGAGACCAATAGTGGCAGGGAGGGGGTGGTCCACTGAACCCCTCTCTATCTACATTGAAAGCCTTTTAAGACCAGTGGTAGATTCCAACTGTTACATTCTCAGGGACACTAAGCAGTTCTTGTTGGATTTATATCAACACACCGGACCATCTTTTGATTTTGATGAAACTTTATTCGTCACTATGGACGTCCAATCACTACTCACAGTTATACCAAATATGGAAGGTATAGATATGGTAGGCAGCTATTTGAGGAGAATAGGTTCAAATACAAATATGAATATTGAATTGCTTCTCAATTTGTTGGAGATAGTGTTGGGCTCAAACATATTTTGTTTTCAGGACAAAATTTTCCTTCAGCGAGATGGCGTAGCTATGGGCACTTCATGAGCCAATAGCTACGCCAATCTTGTCATGGCTGAATGGGAAAGTAGATTTTTATTTCAGAGCGCATTGTACAGGGAACATGTCTCCTTCTATAGGCGTTTTGTGGATGGCCTATTCCTCATTTGGAAAGGTACATCCACACAACTAGAAATATTTATGGAAGAGATCAATACATTCACAGAATTTTTGAAATTTACGTTTGAATGGTCAGATCATTACATTTCTTTTTTAGACATCTATGTCGAGAGGATGGCTAATGGTATGATTAACACAGGACTATACCATAAACCATGTTATAAAAATACACTGTTGCATCGACATAGTATGCATCCCGGCTATGTATATAAAAACATAGTGAGAGAACAAGCAATACGCCTATCTAGGTACACTCCTATAGATACAACTTATGAGAAGGACTTCACTACTCTTAGAGAAATGTTAAGTGAAAGATGTTATAATATAAATGATTTTGAGTCAATTACAGAAGATATGTTAGATTTAAAGGCTACGAAAGCCAAGCCATATTTCTCTAATAATTTAGAAGAACGAAATGTTAATAATACAGATGAAGTTCTGACAAGTGAAGGTTCATGTAAAACTATTCAACAAGTATTGTTTCCTGTGTATTATACCAAAGATATAGGTCCGATTAAAGATATATTTATCAAGCATTGGCATGTCCTATCAGTGGACCCGAAAATTAAAGGAATTACTGGAGAAAAAACAAAGTTTGTTTATAAGAACAAAAAGAACCTGAAGAGCCTTTTATGTTATCCTAGGTCAGAAAGGAGTGATCAGCATATGGATCAACTCCATACTAGACCTTGTAATACGTGCAATTTCTGTTCCTATATTTTAACAGATTCCACATTTATACACCCATTAGGTTTAGGTGAGTTTAAAATAAGGGCCAGTGGGAACTGTATGACCAGGAATGTGGTATATATGGCATCTTGTGGCATTTGTCAAGCATTCTATATAGGAAAGACGAATCGCTGTCTTAGAGACAGGATTCGTGAACACATTTACCATATTAGAAAAGGAAACTTGCACAATGCATTAGCGAAGCATGTCCATGATGAAGGTACCAATCACTCCTTTGTTTTCAGGATTCTAGAACAGATTTATACTACACACAGGAGAGGTGATATTGATAATTATACAGAGGCTAGAGAGACACAATGGATTATTAAATTTAGGTCTGACATGCCACCAGGACTTAATGGTAAGGTTCCCTTAAGACCACTATTAAAGTTGAGAAACTTGAAACATAATAAATAATGAACTACATTTTATTGAGGGCCTTTGGTATAGTCTTTTGTTAAATAAAATAACACTATGTTTGATTTATTTTGCACTGCAAATGAATCAAAGTATTTTATTATGAATAGTATTTTACATATGTATATTTTTCTATATATGTTTTTATATGTACATATTTTCATATATTATATTGAATTATGTTCAATAATTTATATACTAGCTGTATAGTACATTTTTAGTTAACTAGATTATTGGTTTCAACAAATAGTTTTTACTAATAGTTAACAGATATTTATTGTAAATGAATTGTATTAATTAATTAGGAGGCGTGTTTTGGGCTCTGAATTTGGCGCCTTTTTGTATATTTAAAGTTGTGTTTTTAGCTATTTCATTGTATAAGGTCTGAAGAAGCTCACCAGCAAAAGAGCTAACCTGTAATGCAATAATAAACATATCCATATTTTGATTTGAGACTGTTGGATTATATCTTTTTGTGAGTGTATTCGTTTATGGGACACAGTATTTTACACTCCTTCATTGTTTTGCTCCTGTGTATTCTTTTAATTTATCTTATCTTTGCTATTTACAACGGAGCATTAACTCCGAGCGGAAGATACAGTCATTTTAATCATGGAATTAATGATTAAATATAACAATATTAAAATGGAAACCCTAACAGATGAACTTGAAACTTTAAATAAAAGTATTAGCAAGGATCTTTTGTTTGATCAGTACTACACGAACTATACTAACATTATTAAGGATGTTGATCGTAGTTGTGATGTTATTTTCAACAAAAAAACCAAGAAGATACAAAGGGATATCAAGATATATGAGACCAGGTTTGTGTATCCTAAATCTAAAAGCGACATGAATTGTCATGGTAACAACAATAAGAATATACGAACAGGAAGTTACACAGAAACGGATGACATCATTTCCTTCGGTGACGGATTCAATGGGACCCATTTTTTGGAAGAGGGTTACCCAGAAGATGGGCCACGACGTTCAGAGAGAATCAGGAATCGAGATCGGCATCAGGAGGGAGACGACTTTGCCCAGCAGGGAGCACGTCCGAAGACTTTTTATGCTTACAACAAAGAGCAGAAAAATGTATGGAGAACACGCAGGTAGAAGGGGACAATTCAGCGGTCGACATAGTAGGTACTAATCATTATTCCATCAGTGATGTATTCAGTGATTGTTTTAAATTGCAGACTGATCATTGTGAAATTTCGGTCATGCAAGAAGTTTTTATTAATCCTACATCTGTGACTGCTAATGTACAAATTTTGTCACCAATTTGCACTACATCAAGTGAGGAATATCACAATTGTGGCACGGATTTGTGCATGAGATATGAGACAGGTAATAGCGATGTGGGCATTTCAGTTAATGAAATGAATGAAGCCTTGTCGTTTACAGGCCATAGTAAAGACCAAACAAAAGGAATAGTTTATCGGACTTTCAATAGTAAGTTGGAGGACGAACTGTTATTGGATTTGAGTATTTATGATGTTATGGACAGTGCGCAAGCAATTCCATTTAGTGCTTGTCTTGGTAGTGACATTAATGCATGTATTATTTGCACTGAAGGTAGTAATACTAAAGTAGATGTAATTACAGTTACCAATGAAAACGGGTTGTTGGAATGTTCATTTTTGGATGGGGATGATAAGGGTGAACAAGCCAACACCGACAATATACAGACTGGTTGGTTTAGTGGTACGGTAGAAAGTGAATTGAGTGCTGACAACATTTTAGGTTCCAGGATAGATGAAGGTTTAAGTAACCCAGTTATAATTACTAATGACAAAGGGGATTTTAAATTATATAATTATTCCTCTGTCACGTTAAATATTCAGCACGTGAACCTGTTTTCAAAAGGGTTCAATTTCGTGCCTTGTAATAAAGGGAATTTGGTCGATTCCCTTCTTGATCTAAAATTATTCACCCGAAAGATAAATTTGAAAATAATGTTTGGTAACAATGATTACGACCAAGATAAAGAGAGAGTAAAGCAATTGGTTAAGCCTAGTACGTTTAATCCACCCTTGAATGACATGGTAGCCATTTTTGAAAGAATTTGTGAAAAAGACATTAGACAAGTTTTTAGGAAGCATCAGCAGCCCAAACATATGAATATGACCATAGAGGAACAAAAAACACTGAGATATTTATATGAAATGAAAAACATTCGTATCATGAAACCCGATAAGGGTAATGGTGTTGTAGTGGTTGAAAAAAGTGATTATTTTGCCTATAATATGATGACTATGTTACTGAATGACACCTATAATGAAGTAAGCATTAATGAGATTAATATAGCTTACAGGAACATAGCTTTGTCATTAGAAGATATGTTATCACAGGGGGAGATCTCTGAGGCAGACTTCAATTACCTTTTTAATGCTCATCCTGTTATAAGTGGTATTTTTGGCATCCCCAAAATACATAAGGGGCTCAATAATTTGCAGTTCAGACCCATAGTTGATGGGAAAAGAAATAAAACTTGCTTTATCAGTCAATATTTGAACTACAATTTAAAAACGGGAATGTCAAAATTTTCATATATTACTAAAGATTCTTGGGATTTTTTGGATATGATGAAAACATTTAAATTTAATGAGGGTTATTGTTTTGTTACTATAGACGTTTGTAACTTATTCACGGCCATACCGCATGACATTGGGTTAGCTTGGTTGGAGGAGCAATTATTTGAAACTCATTGTTACGATCAAGACAAAATTAATGTATTAGTTAAATTAATGGAGATTGTGCTCAAAAACAATTACATATTTTATGAAGGGAACTATTTCAAACAACAGAATGGAGTAGCAATGGGGGCAGCTTATGCCCCCACATATGCCAATTATATCATGGCATATTGGGAACAGCATTACATATTTAATAGTGAATTTTCAAAACATAATAAAATTTACTCACGTTTCCTGGATGATATTTTCATCATCTGGGAAGGTGATTATTTAATACTGGAAGCATTCATTAAATATATTAGTGACACCGTATGGTTTTTAAGGTTCACCCATGAGACGAATTATGAAACTATTACATATTTGGATGTAAAAATAACCTATGACACATCTAAAGGAATATTAAAATCAAATATATATAGGAAGCCTACATTCTCCATTTCCTATCTACACTATGACAGCTGGCACCCTGACCATCAGAAGAAGGCTATTGTTAAAGGCCAAATGGTCAGGGCAGCCAGGATGGTCAGTGATGATGATGAATTTCTTAGTGAATTATCATATATGATATATTTATTTACAAACAGAGGGTATCCATTGAACTTATGTTCTTATATTTATGATGAGGTTACGTATAAGAGAAAAACAGGAATATACCAGGCTATTTTGAAGTATCAAGGAAATTCTCAGGAATGGAGAAGAAACAATTTTTCAGATACTAAATTAGTGTTAAACATCAATCCGTTATATATTACTACATATAATGATGTGTCGGATGTTATTAGGTATATTATTGATAGGAATTGGGAAATATTAAAACTGGATAAAAATTTAGCACAAAGTTGTAAAGGAAAATTAGCATTTGTATATAGGAAGGATGCTTCCATAAAAGACATCTTTGAAAGAAATATAAATATCGATGTGTGTAATATCAATAGACCGAAGGGTAACTATAAATGCGGTCGATGTTCCATTTGTCCTTTCATTTTATGCACAGGAAATAAATTTAAGATTAATGGTTGTAACATTTCTATTAGGGGGTCATCACAATTGCTATACACAAAATGTTGTTTATCTTGCCGTGTGCCAAAAGTGTAGTGCATTTTACGTTGGAAAGACCAGTAGGCATTTTAGGGTCAGAATTAGAGAGCATTTATTAGACATAAAACATCTAAAAACTACTAATGCTCTTGCAAGACACATCATGGAAAATTTGGACCATCAATTCAAGTTCTGTATTATTAAACAGGAGGTGGTAGACCCGCAGGGTAGAACGACTGAGTACCATCTAGACATCAGCGAATTAAAATGGCAATTATATTTAAATGCACATAACTATCCTGGATTGAATGAATTTTGCAGTATTAAACCCTTGTTGAAATTGAAAAACATTATGGGTAATTAATATTGTATGATCAAAGTAATCATATTTATGTATTTTGTATGAATATACATATAGTATTTAGTTAATATGGTATTATTTAGTTTTACACTATATGTATATGGTTAGAAGTTAATATATATTAGATCAAGCTTGTTCCATTAAGGGTCTATTATAGTAGGAGTTTGACCAATTGTCAAGTAAAATTATTTTATTAAGTGGAAAATGTATCAAACCATTTACTGTGTTATGGGTACAGTATAATTTTACAAAACGCATATTATATTGTATATATATTTGTGTGTGTATATACATTATATTCACATGCGTGTCTTATTTATGTATACACACATATTTATTACGTATAGGTGACATTAATATTTTTACAAGTTTATTTAATTAAGTATTCGAAATTTATAAATGGACCCAATAAATTTGAATTCAAATATATTTTATTGTATTCAAATCTTAGATTTGGGTACTTATTTCATATTAATTGTTACTTATTATTAGGTTTTTTATTTTATACATGTCATTATTGTATACTATAATGATGTTTTTAAGTACTGGTATTTTAAATGGCCAAAGAAGTTTTTAATGAAGTGGTTGCCAATTACTGTTTCAATTAAGTAATTAGATAATCAATGTTATTTGTATAAAAATGGTTGGGTGAGTGTTACCAAGCATTCCGAAGAAGTCTGTGGTAATCAGACGAAACCTAGGTAAATGCTTGGAGGTCCATTGTCGTTTTGTATATCCACAAATAAATGGTGTTGATCATCGTTAGCTGTTCTACTGCCTTGTGTTTTCTGGAACTGTCGTGAACAGGACATCGCAACCAATTTATTGTTGCCTTTTCTTCTGGATCTGTTGTGAGCTTTGGTCCAATCCCCTGACTACAACATTTACATGTGACATTGAAGCTCTTGCTACTCAATACCTGTACTCCAAGAAATCACAGGATTATGCATCATAACAGCCTTGTATTGTATACAAGGCACTGTCTTTGTATGCTAGGCAAGATATCTATAACCACTCCTATCAATGTTCTTAGGAAGATACTTCATAGAGTAAAAGAGCGAATGGGCATTTAAGTATTTAAAGTTTTATAATATAAACTTTATCCTTAACAGCTACTAGTGAGTGAGTGTCCTGTTTCTGGTTCATATGGATTGTCATCTGGAGCATTGCATTCAGGTTGTTATACAGCTATTTAGTACTTCAGGGCATAGCTCTCAAGCTTCTGTCCCTAAAATGTGAAACACTGCTTCTCATAATGTGGAACAAATAAGCAAAATGTGGAATGTAGCTTAATAAAATCTTTAACTAGTAGACTCACATTATGGTTAAAATGAGATACTTTATACTTGTTTTCTTATACTAATATGATTTAGTATTATTTACCATAGATATTAGAAAAGTTGTTAATAAGAATGTGGACTTCTTAAGTCTCAAAATGGAGCACTTGTGAGGCATACTTAAGGAATTATCTATGCTGTAAAATCTAATGCATCCATTTCTCTGCTAAGCAGTGATTTAATATGTTGTGCTTTTCATATTGTCTTTTATTTCATATGATATTATGACACATTAATTGGGGACTATTTGAAGAGGTAATTTTGGACTAGGACTGGTCTTGACAGTGGAACATGTTCTAGGATAAAAAAAGTTTTCTGACTCAGGTGGGATTGTTTAGTCTGTTAAGATGAATTATTATAATTTAGCTCTGTGGGAGAAAAATCCGGGGGAAAGTAGTTTGACTGAAGTCAATGACATGGACAAACAAGTCAATCACAGTGTTCATTCACAGTAATATAGGTGTTACTTCATCATGCAGTGAAGTCTAACCCTGTTCATAACTTTGCAATGTTATACTGATTTATCCTTAGCCTGTTAACAGGTGACATAATAACAAATGGGATGTAGAGTGAGAATTCAGAAACCTTAAAAGGAGTTAAAATTCCATGTGAGAAGCTGGATAAATATTTTTGTCTTAGTGTTAGCTTAGGGGTAAGTCTGCTATAGTACCTTTATAACGAGCAGCAAGGGCCCTAAGACAAGTGGTGCACGGAACAGGTTTTGGTCAATTTAGGCCAAGAGGATCTAATACAGAAGGGCCCAAACATATGTACAGTATTCCAAAGTACCTTTTGCAGTCCCACCTCATAAGGCAGGATCTACAAAAAAGGAAGTTGGAAGCACAGGAAGGGATATTCATATGGAGGGGTGGGTTTGGAGTCATTATATAGAATATATGGAGGTTGTTCACACCCAATAAAGAGGAAAACATCTTTCAAAAACTGAATAGGTAGAATTGACAGGTAGCTTTATTGTAGAAAGCCAAAATAAAGATAAAAGACTTTTCATATTTTACTCCAGCAATGACTGACCATGAAAAGTGGCAATCCTTTTTCAAGCAAAGAACAGAAACAGTCAGAGAAACATGAATGGCAAGGCTTGAAGGGCTTTTTAGTCCAGTAAAACTCTAGACGAGGAATGCAGGTAAGAAATTTATATACACCAAACTAGGTGACCAGAATTTTTTAA
>NC_056751.1:796307615-796342615 GCF_019279795.1 Protopterus annectens | reverse complement strand
GCCTTTTTAGCATGAGCCGTATAGCTCTATGTAATACGTGCACATATACACTCTGCCTCCCCCGACTCTTGTGTCTTCTCCTTAATCTTCATTGTCCTCAATTCTGCCATGGTGTTTTAAATCTTTTTGCACAAAAGTGACATGTGGGATTGAATGCATCAGTTGCATACCTTATTCCATCAAATTCCTGCTGTTGGTACATTCTGCATATCTGTGATCCTGTTCTATTGTTGGTATTCCCTTTGGTATGCATACACATGTTCTTTGCATACAAACTGCTTACAGAACACAGACTTTATGGTGCTAAATTTCATATATTCTTAGTCTGTTCCTGCTCTGTAGTTGAACTGTTTTAACATCTGTAATGTGCAATTGTCATTTATTTTTGTACACATCTCATGGGGCCTGTTATATATTGCTCATTGTATTGCTTTTATTATTTGTGACGTACTGTTCCCACTCAATCAAAGCAAACTTTTGTATTTGTACCCCCCACACCAATTGTTTTCTGAAAGTGATAAATATGCAATATATCCAGTTATGAAAATTAAAAGGTCTCTCAAGTTCATGACACCTCAGTATGCAGATTAGAGCAACAATTCCCACCATGATAATGAGTTTCTTTTCTACTCTCTCTCTCTCTCTAAGCTGTAGCAGGACATTACATTGAAGTCTACACCATCAAGGCCCACAGTACTAAACTGTGTGAACGGGTCTATATGACTTGGTCGACAGTTCATATGATCGACTGTTTATTTGGTCGACAGTTCATTTGATCGACAAGCATTTTAGGTGGGGGGCTTCACCCCCCACACCCCCTAACTACATATATCAACTCCAGGGTCACACAACATTGGGGAAGGGGGCAAATGCTTGTCGATCAAATGAACTGTCGACCAAGTCATATAGACCCGTGTGAACACATGCAGCTGACTACTCCTCCATGTAAAGAGACACGTATGAGTCAGTCGTTTTAACTAGGAGGCGTACAGTAGTTAATGGTGCTGTGATACCTCTGTTTCTTACAGTAGGAACTAACTGTCTGTACACAATTCATACGAAACTCTGAATTCAGAAAATTAAATGGAAGACATACCTTAAATTTAACCACTTCAAACAGGCAAAACTCATAAACTTGTTCTTTTGCTCCTTCGATATTGTATTTGCCCGACCTGTGGATGCGATTAAGTACTTGCCATTGTCAGCCATGAGGACCAACCTCCCATCCTGGATAAACAGCTGGAACTCACAAAAAACATCTGCTGTATCTTTGGCTGGCTCTATGTAGTCAATGGCACTTCAATGGATACAGCTAAGGTATTTGTTATGAAGAGTCTTGATATAAATCTTACTATTTGAAGCTGGAAATACCTGAAACTGGCCAAACTCATCAAGGCTGGATTTTACTGCTTCATTGTTGTTTTCTGTCATCATAATTAACTACACTCCAGAAATGTCCATTCTGTGCCTTGAATGCAAGGATTTCTTGTGAAGTCTCTTAAGCCTGCCAAAAACAAAGCAGAATTTACAGTTTGTAGAAATGGTTAAAGAAAAGTATGTGATTCATATAGTTCAATCCTTTACCTTCACTATAATTAGTACATTACACATGCAAATATCCTTAAAAAGTAATTAACAACTTAAGAGTTTTTTATCAAAACATTGTTTTCATTTTAGATATTACTGTCCCTTAGGAATGATTATGATTAAGAAAAGAAATTATTTCCTAAATTCAAATTCCCTTTTCCTAGTCTTAAACCACATCCTGTTGCTTAGCCCTCTCATTTTTATTTTATTGTATTTTATTTTATTATTTATTTACTTGATTATTCTTTTAGCAGGTAAACCACTGAGGCCCACTTCCAGTCATAACCTTATAACAGTACTTTAAAAATAATATAGCAAAAATACAATCTGGAAGAAAATGTTCAAAATGCAAACAAACAGCTGATATAACTTCATCTTTTGGCTGCTCCCATCAGGGGTCGCCACAGCAGATCAACTGTTTCCATTTCTTCCTGTCCTCTGCATCTTGCTCTGTCACACCAACCACCTGCATGTCCTCTCTCACCACATCCATAAACCTTATCTTAGGCCTTCCTCTTTTCCTGTTACCTGGCAGCTTCATCCTTAGCATCTTTTTCCCAATATACTCTGCATCCCTCCTCAGCACATGTCCAAACCAACATAATCTTGCCTCTCTGGCTTTGTCTCCAAACCTTTCAACCTGAGCTGACCCACTAATATACTTATTCTTAATCCAGTCCATCCTCGTCACACCCAGTGCAAATCTTAACATCTTCAACTCTGCCACGTCAAGCTCTGACTCCTGCCTTTTTGTCAATGCCATTGTCTCCAACCCATATAACATAGCTGGTCTCACTACCCTCTTGTAGACCTTACCTTTCACTCTTACTGGTACTCGTCTGTCACAAATCACTCCTGACACTCTTCTCTACCCACTCCATCCTGCCTGTACTCTCTTCTTCACCTCTCTTCCACACGCACCATTACTCTGAACTGTTGATCCCAAGTATTTCAATTCATCCAACTTCACCACCTCTACTCCCTGCATCCTCACCATTCCTCTATCCTCCCTCTCATTCACACACATATATTCTGTCTTAGTCCTGCTGACCTTCATTCCTCTTCTCTCTAGAGCATATCTCCACCTCTCAAGGGTCTCCTCCACCTGTTCCCTACTCTCACTACAGATCACAATGTCATCTGCAAACATCATAGTCCATGGGGACTCCTGTCTGATCTCATCTGTCAACCTGTCCATCACCATTACAAATAAGAAAGGGCTAAGAGCTGATCCTTGATGTAATCCCACCCCCACCTTAAACGCATCTGTCACTCCCACCGCAGACCTCACCACTGTCACACTACCCTCATACATATCCTGTACCACTCTTACATACTTCTGTGACACTCCCAACTTCCTCATACAATACCACAACTCCTCTCTAGGCACCCTGTCATATGCTTTCTCTAAATCCACAAAGACACAATGCAACTCCTTCTGACCTTCTCTGTACTTCTCCATCAACACTCTCAAAGCAGACATCGCATCTGTAGTGCTCTTTCCTGGCATGAAACCATACTGCTGATCACTAATCATCACCTCCTTTCTTAACCTAGCTTCCAATACTCTTTCCCATAACTTCATGCTGTGACTGATCAATTTAATCCCTCTGTAGTTACTACAGCTCTGCACATCACCCTTATTCTTAAAAATCGGTACCAAAACACGTTTTCTCCATTCCTCAGGCATACTCTCACTTTTCAAGATTTCATTAAACAATCTAGTTAGAAACTCCACTGCCATTTCAACTAAAAACTTCCATGCTTCCACAAGTATGTCATCTGGACCAACAGCCTTTCCGTTCTTCATCCTCTTCATAGCTATCCTTACTTCCTCCATGCTAATCCATTGTACTTCATGATTCACTATCCACACATCATCCACCCTTCTCTCCCTCTCATTCTCTTCATTCATCAGCCCCTCAACATACTCTTTCCATCTGCTCAACACACTCTCCTCACTTGTGAGTAAGTTTCCCTCATTATCCTTTATCACCCTTATCTGCTGCACATCTTTACTAGCTCGGTCCCTCTGTCTAGCCAATTGGTACAGGTCCTTTTTTCCCTCCTTAGTATCCAACCTTTTATACAACTCGTCATATGCCTTATCCTTAGCCTTCGCCACCTCTCTCTTTGCCATGCACCTCATCTCCTTATACTCTTGTCTACTTTCTTCATCTCTCTGACAATCCCACTTCTTCTTCACCAACCTCTTTCTCTGTATACTCTCCTGTACTTCTTCATTCCACCACCAGGTCTCCTTGTCCTCCTTCCTCTTTCCAGATGTCACACACCAAGCACCTTTCTAGCCATCTCCCTTACTAGCTCTGCTGTAGTTACCCAACTCTTCGGTAACTCTTCACTGCCACCCAGTGCCTGTTTTAACTCTTCCCTGAACATCACCTCACAATTACCATTTTTCAATTTCCACCGTTTGATCCTTGGTGCTGCCCTCACACTCATCCTCCTCTTCTTGATCACCAATGTAATCCTACAAACCAACATCCTATGCTGCCTAACTACACTTTCCCCTGCCACCACTTTATAGTCTCCAATCTCCTTCAGACTGGCCCTTCTACATAAGATATAATCCACCTGTGTGCATCTTCCTCTACTCTTGTATGTCACCTTATGCTCCTCCCTCTTGTTAAAATACATATTCAACACAGCCATGTCCATCCTTTTCACAAAATCCACTACCATCTGACCTTCTGTATTCCTTTGCTTAACACCATACCTACCCATCACTTCCTCATCCCCTCTGTTCCCTTCACCAACATGCCCATTGAAATCTGCTCCAATCACCAGTCTTCCACCCTTGGATACAGTCATCACCACTTCGTCCAACTCACTCCAAAATGTTTCTTTCTCATCCATCGCACACCCAACTTGTGGGGCATATGCACTAATAACATTCATCATTACACCATCAATTTCCAGCTTCATAAACATCACTCAATCCGACACTCTTTTCACCTCCAAAACACTCTTAGCATACTGTTCCTTCAGGATAATGCCTACGCCATTTCTCCTCCCATCCACACCATGATAAAACAATTTGAACCCACCTCTGATACGCCTAGCCTTGCACCTCTTCCATCTGGTCTCTTGCACACACAATATACCAACCTTCCTTTGGTCCATCATATCAGCTAGCTCTCTCCCTATACCAGTCATACTGCCAACATTCAAAGTTCCGACCCTCACTATCACAGTCCTAGCCTTTACCTGCCTTCGGCCATGCCTTCCGTCTCTTCTCCTCCTTCGGCCAACAGTAGCCCAATTTCTGCCAGTGCCCTATTGGACAACACTACTGGTAGCAGTCATTGTTAACCTGGGCCTCAACTGATCTGGTATGTATATGTGTACTTTTCTCTGCATATAAAATTTTACACCGGATGCCCTTCCTGACGCAACCTTCCCAATTTATCCGGGCTTTGGACCGGCACAAAGAAATGTACTGGCTTGTGCATCCCCATATAACAGTAACATCGAATGCAGCTGTACATAGTACAAAAACAATATATTATTCAAAAGAATACTTATTTACAAAAAATAGAATACAATAATGAAACTGAAATAGACAGAGCTAATTGTCAATGTCAGTGGTGCAACGTACTTGCCTTTCATGCAGAAGGCTGTAGTTTCTATTCCCATACCAAGAAAATAGACTGCTGACAGTGTAGCCCAACATAAGTGAGGTGCTGCAATTCTAAGTGTGTTGTCTTTCGGATGAAATGTTAAACAAAGACCTCGTCTGCCTGAGTTGGTGGTACCTCAGGTGGATGTAAAAGATCCCATGGCACTTACTGATAACAGCAGAAGTTCCCTGATGCCCTGGGTAAATTTCCCCTAGCAGAATAAATACCACCTTGAGTCTCCCCTGAAAAGAAGCTACTAACCTAGTGGGACTAACCTGGTCAACAAAGAAAAAATAAAAATTGAAATAAAGAGAAGAGCATGCAACACATTAAATATGCACTTATTTATGCAGAATGATGTCGTTGTTCAGAGAATAAGATATGTTATCCCCTATCATGATGAGAATGTATAAAAGGGGCAGGCAGTACAGAGAAAGTATAGTAAGATAGAACAATGAATAAAACATACAAAATGGAAAGATCTTAAAGTGGTCCAAGGGTTTATCCGGGCTTGGGACTGCTCTCTCTAAAGCTAAAAACACAGCATCAATGGGACCGGATGGTGTCCCCAGCTGTGTGCTACACGAACTCAATGAGGAACTAAACCCGCACATAAGGCAGCTGTTTAATCTTAGCCTTACCACAGGATACATGCCCAAGGAGTGGCGTACAGCAACTGTGGTCCCACTCCACAAAGGCGGTGCCTCTACGGACCCTGGTAATTACCGCCCCATAAGCTTAACAAGCCTGGTCTGCAAAGCTATGGAGAGGATCATAATGGAACTCATAAACAAAGACATAGGGGACTTGCAGACATTGGACCCGACCCAGTTTGGCTTTGAAAAGGGCAGATCATGCCTTTTGAACTTGGTCGACTTCTTCGAAACAGTCACCAAGGCCATTGATGAGGGAAAGGCAGTCCATACAGCCTACCTTGACCTTGCAAAAGCTTTTGACACAATACCCCACTCGGGTATTATAGAGAAACTTACCAGCTTAAATGTAAACCCATATGTCACAAGATGGGTTGCAAACTGGCTAAAGGACAGAACCCACAGGGTTAGAGTAGCTGGCGCCATGTCAGAATCCAAGCCGGTCACAAGTGGTGTCCCACAGGGCTCAGTCCTTGGCCCCCTGTTGTTCGGCATCTACTTCTCAGAAGTACAGGCAAACATAGGAGGACTATGGCTGACAAAGTTTGCAGATGACTGCAAACTGGGAGCCATGGTGGAAAGTACATTGGACACAGATATCCTTCAGAGGGATCTCACGGAAACTGATAGCTGGTGCCAGAGCCATGGCCTGAAGTTAAATGCCAAAAAATGTATAGTCATACCCTTAGGGAAAAACAAGGTAACCCCAAGCTACCATACAAGTGGCAATCCACTAAGCACAGAAGAGGTTATCAGGGACCTGGGGACCCAGGTTGACAGTGGCCTTTCTTTTGACACTCACATTGCTAAAGTGGTTAGAAAAACCTTCTACATTGCCCACCTAATCATGAAGGGATTCACATCCAGATCAAGTGAGGTCATTGTTCCCCTGTACTCTTCACTTATCAGACCAATGATCGAGTACAATGCCCCATTCGGGATGTATCTCACCCGGCACCTGCAGCAATTGGAGAGACCCCAAAAGTTCCTCACCAAAAGGATAAAGGGACTCCAAAATCTGTCATATGCTGCCAGACTGAAGAAACTCCAGCTCTATTCAGTCGCATACTGTCTGCTCAGAGGTGACCTGTGCCTGACATACAAGGCCATGTCCAACCCGGAATTAATGGACATGCTCCACCTCAAAATATACGAATCTACCAGATCCACTAGAGCAAGCGACTTAAACCTTAGCATGGATATAAATAGGACATGCTGGAGGGATAGATTTGTCACCCAGAGACTCCCTATGTTGTGGAATAAAATCAAAATAAAATCCCGGTCCATGTGAGGCAGAGCACCTCGCTGGCTCTGTTCAAGAGAAATCTTGGCCGGTGGATGGGAGATCATAGGTTTACCCCGGGAATCATCTCTGTGTCACTGCTGGACAGAGGCACAACAAACTAATGGGCACAGTATTTTTTATAATAAGGGGTGGCGTAAGCCACAAAACTCTGGGCTAGGCTTATAAATGCCTATAAAGCAGGGACTACAGACAACTATTTACATAGTTGTTGTATTACCATGTTGAATTCTGAATGGAGAGACATGGCTGTAGTCTGCTAGAAGAATTAGGTCACAATCACAAAGAACCACCATCTGCATTGCTGTAACTGGTATGATTTGAGCTGTTTAAAGATGCGAGCGATGGTAGGGAGCAAACAGGGAGTTTCAGATGGATGAGCCAAGGTAAAAAAATACTCTGTCAGCAAAGGACAGAGCATTTAAAGGTGTGGCAATAGTTACTGCAGAGGAATTAGATGGTCAGAGACATATTCCTTAACACTTAGCAGGTGACATAAGACTTTGCGTTATTCCATTTAAAGCACCTTGTGGATGAGAAAGACAATAAGTAAGGTGATTTTAGATGGAATGGGAAGCCAGCCTGCCTTTTTAACTGCAAAACTGTGAAGGAGCTTTTTGCCTCCACCAACACTGCAGTCTCACACTGACTGTAGTTTATTAGTATTCTTTGCAGAGACGATAGTTATGATGGGAAGAGAGTATTCTAATTTGGGTAGAAGTCCTCTTTTGCCTGTTGTTCCTTTGTTAGAAATTCAGAATATGTGCGGCATCATTAGAGCATTGGTCTAAATGCATTACTAATACTGCGTATCTAGGTAAAGAATGTAAATGATGAGTCTAATCGGATGCCTATATATTTTATGGACTTTAGGCCCAGTAAGAGTCCACATGTTCTTATGTGAGTTAAAGCATTTATGAGTGCCAAAATAATTGCAATTGTTTTGCTGAGGTTTCCTTTAGATAATTTATTTATTATGTATTTCTATTTGAGTGGAAGAATGTAACTGGGCTAAAAAAAAACTTTTTAATGGAGGCCCAGGGAGAAAAGCTCCATGTTTTGATTATACATAAAGTTTGCAGGTTATACATAACATCCACAGAGAAAAGTGTATTTTGCAAATATATTTAGCTACTTACAGCATAAAAGGGACAAACAGCACACACATATATGCATTTTACACAAAATATACATTTTAAAGTAGCACGAATGTACACAGCTATCTGCAGGATAAAAGTGAAAAGTAATCAGGCTCGACAAGGAGAAGGTCATGGTTAGTGGTCTGTCTGATGCCAGAATCCGCCACATCACACACGAGCTTAAGTCTCTCCACAACAAGTATAAGTATGACTCTGTCATTGCCCATGTTGGTGTGAATGACTTTAGACATACCTCCCTGGACTATATGAAGAGAGAGACATGACTGAGCTCTCAGAGTATGTGTCCAAGACAGGTATGACCCTAGGCCCTAAGCAGCATCCTACCTTCATCAAGAATGATACCACAATACCAGCAAAAAATAATTGACTTCACCAATTGGCTTAGTTTCCAGTGTCATTCCAAGGGGATCCAGTATCTGTCTGCCTGGGATGACATGGTTGACAAGCCATGATGCTTTGTCAGAGACAGCCTTCACCTGTCACTCCTGGGATTCCAGATCCTGGCCAAGGATCTTGCTGGCCCCTATTGTGCCTTTTTAAGTAATGTCCCAAAAACAAATCTTCCAAAATAAAAGATCTGTCAAAAAGCAAATTGAAGGTCATGCTGGTTAACTCTATGAGTCTTAACCTGAAAATGCACTCACTGGAGGCTCTCCTCACACTGGAAGATGTTGATGTCTGTGCGGTCATGGAAACTTGGTTCAGGGCTGCAGAGGGCACCCCTGCCTTACCAGGCACTCCATACATTCTGACCCCAAAATGAGGTCAGGAGGACTAAGGGTGGTGGAGTATCTGTCTTCATTAAGGACAGGCACACCTCCAGACTGGTATGCCAGCATGACGGATTGGAAGTACTCCAGGTGCAACTGACAGTTGGCAAGATACCTATCCAAGTTATAGACAGCTATAGACCCCCCCCCCCCCTGTATGACTAAGGAGACCCACTCCTCCTACCTGGTTCTACTTGACTTCATCAAGGTACTCCCTAACACCATAATCCTTAGTGACTTCAACTACTCCACCATGGACTGGGTGAACTATTCCTGCACTAATGCACTCACCCAATGATTCCTTGACTTCATCACTTCTAACACACTAGACCAGCTTGTCTCATCCCCCACAAGAGGAGATAACATTCCAGACTTGGTTCTCAACAACATGGGTGACCTCTGCACCACTCAAATAGTATGTTCTTCCCTGGTGAGATTAGGTAATCGCTCTGTCTCATTCAAAGTTTCTATCCCACCCATAAAACCACCAAAACTACCGAAAGGGTCCAAAAATGACAAATATATGAAAAACAAGACCCTGGTAGATATCACAATGAAGCTTATGGACAGGACGAGCTTTAAACTGTTTAATCCGAGTATTCACTCCACAGAAATCACATATGCTACTCAATAACGCTCAATGTATAAATATGTTTTCATTTTAAAATTTCCTCAGAGTCCTGTCCATAAGCTTCATTGTGCTATCTTCCAGGGTCTTGTTTTTCTATCCCACCCAACATGCCCTCAGCCGTAATTATGCTAAAAAAATTCTCAAAAGCTGACTACAACCTCCTATGGGAGGGTTTCAGTAGCTTCACACAACTGCCCCCCTCAGAAGATGCAGGCAACTATGCTGAACAGTACATGAATGCAGTATACAAGCACCTATACAACTGCATGGACTCAGCCAGACCCATAAGAACTAAAACCTGGTTCTAAAGGAAACACAAACCCCTCTGGTGGACATCCTCTATCAACAGGCTTTACAACAAAAGGAAGAAACTGTGGTCCAAAGGTAAAAAGAAAAAATTTTACATTGGAAAAACTCCTTCCTTAGCCTCAAGAAGCAAATTAGATCACTAGTAAAAATCTCCAAAGCCAATTATGAATCGAAACTAGCCTCTCAAACAAAGAGAAACCACAAATCCTTATTCAGTTATATCAGGAACCTCCATGGTAAAGCCCAGGTTTGTTCCAAATTAGTACTTAACAGTATCGCTTACACTGATCCTGTTAACTTAGCCAACCAACCTGTTAGCAGATCGGTTCAGTGCAAACTTCACCCCCTGTCCCTCCAAAGGCCCTTTTGACATCCCTGATACTTGTCCTGCAGCTCACATCTTCATAAATCAAGTGTTACAGGCCCTATCCAAGGTAAAGAACACAGCTTCCATGGGACCTGATAGTATCCCAGGCTGTATTCTGCACCATTTCTAGCAAGAACTAGCTTTGCCAATGAGCCCCCTATTTAACCACAGCCTAAGTACAGGCTTCATTCCAGCAGAGTGGAGAAATGCCATTGTCATCCCTTTACACAAAGGTGGTACCACTACTGACCCTGGAAACTATTGCCCCCATTAGCTTGACAAATCTGATCTGTAAAGCCATGTAACATATTATTATGGATCTCATAAACAAGAGCATAGGCAATCTCCAACCACTTGACACTTCCCAGTTCAGATTCGTCAATGGCAGATCTTGCCTGTTGAACCTGGTTGACTTCTTTGAGACTGGCACAAAGGCCCTGGATGATGGAAAGTTAGTACATACAGCTTACCTTGTCTTGGTCAAGGCCTTTGACACAATCCCACACTTTGGCATCATCGAAAAGCACAACTTGGCATAAATTCCTATCTCATCAGGTGAGTGGCCAGCTGGCTCACTGACAGGAACAACAATGTCAAAATAGGTGCCTTGACCTCCGATAGCAGACCTGTCATTAGTGGTGTTCTCCAAGGATCTCTCCTGGGACCCCTATTGTTTGGCATCTACTTCTCAGAGGTCCAGGCAAAGACAAAAGGCCTGTAGCTGACCAATTTTGCAGACGACTGTAAGTTGGGTGCTGTCATTGATGCCCCAAATGATGTTAACATACTGCAAGAGGGTCTCACAGCAACAAATGACCGGTGCCAAAGTCATGGCCTCAAGTTGAATGCAAAACAATGTATCATCATACCATTTGGCAAGAAAATGGCCCTTACTGATTACCACATTAATGACAACCCCCTAAGCACACAACCTGTGGTTAGAGACCTGGGTACTCAGGTTGACCACAATCTCACATTCAACTATCATGTAGCGGCAGTTGTCAGAAAAGCCTTTTACTTGGTTCATCTCATAAATAAAGGAATTGCATCCAGAAAAAAAGAGGTTATTATCTCTTTATACTCCTAACTCATTAGACCAATAATTGAGTATAACGTTCCATTTGGTATGTCCCTCTCCAAACATCTGCACCAAATGGAAAGCCCAAAGAAATACCTCACAAAGAGAATCCATGGCCTCCAACACCAGTCCTATGCAGACAGGCTCAAATCACTATCACTCTACTTGGTATCATACAGATTGGACAATCTTGGACCCTGCCCTACTAGAGATACTCTATATCTGTAAGTCTAACTCCTCGCACATTACCCACTCAAAAGGCCTGAATCCAATATATGACATCAACAAAACCTGCTGGAGAGACAGGTTTGTCTCCCAAAGGCTTCCCATTTCTGGAATAGACTTCCCATGAAAGACTTCCCATAAATGTCAGATAGAGTACCTCACTGACCCTCTTCAAGTGCAACCTTGATGAGTGGATGGGAAACCACAAATTTGTTCCAGGGGTTCCACCTGTGTCCCTCATTGAAAGGGGCAATAGGTGCTGACTGAGGTTTCTCTTTTGTGGATAAAGTCTTGGCTAGGCTTGTAAGGACCCCAGGGCCATTAGCCTAGTAACCTCCTATGATTCTATAATAAAAAGAGAGTATGAAATTATAATGTACGGAGGAAGCTAGTTGTGAGATGGGCAGAGGAGAGAAGTTATGCAGACAAGAAGCAGAAGTCATGATAGGAAGTGGTAAAAGAGTAACAGTATGGAAAAGGAGGGCAAGTAAAAAGTCGAAAAGGAAGAACACTATTTACTTGACCAACTCTATATGGTCATTGCAGAGTGCCATTATTTGTGTTACATTTACTTTGACCTAGTCTGTTGTTATTCAGTGCAGTGACCGTACCATTACCAGATATGATTTAAGTGCTGATTTAGTTTAGATAAGAATTTATTTATCTCTTGTACAATCTGAATTTCTGATGGGCTAGCATTCTAGTGTTTGCAAAGGATGCCAAGTAGAGTTTGTTTCAATAGGGTTTGTTAGACTTAATGTTGAGCATCTGATTTTGTGTTTTAGATGTAAGACATCATTTAAGGTGCTGCCTTTGCGCATTATTAGTGAGGGTAGGATACTTGTTCAGTTTAAAGAGGATGCAGTGTACTAATTAGGGATGGGAAAATAGGAAACTGACATGAAGTTCTAACTAACTGATTTTTTTAATATATGACAATGGTGTGTTGTGCAAATGTCATTATGTGACACCTACCTTAACTGGTTAGATAAAAGAAAAACTGTTTTGCCAGTCTACATTCTGTGTTCCTTGATAAGGTAGCTTTTGAATCAGTATTCTGTGGGTTTATATTGAAGCTAATGAGCCTGTCTTGAAGGTACTAATGTGATACTCTTATAAAGGCTTTAGAAAGATCAAAAATGATGTTATATAATTATATTTCTTTACTGACATGGCCTAGGAAGGAAATGAGGACAAATTCAGTTCAGTGACCTAGCTGAAAACCACATTGCGTGTTAGAGAGTAGCTTATTATTTTAGTTTTTGACATAGAATTTGCTTACATATGCATGTTCTGATTATTTTGGACAAGGGGGAGAGAACTGCAATTGAACTGTGGATGGATAGCTCTACAGAGATTTCATCTTTGTGAAGAGGTGTTATGTATGACTGTTTCCAGATAATGGATAGTTGAGAGGTAAGTGGCTACAGTTTACCTTCATTACTAATGTTTTGTGTAAGAGATACTCATTAAAGTACCATAGGAAGACCGTGTTGTAATAAAGTAGCAGATTTCATGACATGAGTATTAAATCTTCTAGCAGGGTTCCTATTATATAATCGGAGACGCAATCCTTCAAATGCGTCTTGAATGAACTTGAAAGCACAAAACAGCAAAATAGTGAAATGGCATATAAGCAATTTCTTTCCCTGGAAAAGAAATCACTTGGCCACCTCCACTACTTTGCCATTTTCCTCAATGTAGTGTGATCTCAGAGTTGGTATATTTAAGTAGGGGGGTGTGGGGGGCAAAGACCCCCACTTTATGTAACGTTTTGAAGTTTTTATTTTTATTTATTTATTTTTTGTGGAACAGAGATTTTTTTCCCTGGGAAAAAAATCGCTGTTCCAAATGTTCAGGATTGCAAGCTTTCGCTTAAATGGGGTCAATAAATCAGCGTTCTCTTTTTTTAAGCATTTGCTGATTTAATATAGACCCTGCTAGCAGTACTGACATTTGTCTTATTGGGAAAAGAATTTGGTTGGGACTGTTTGCCAGACATAAGTTATTTATGGAGTGAAATAAGTACCACAGATGAAGGAAAATAGTCAGCTCAATGATAGAATTCCAAAGCTGGATTAATAGTTAATTCAAACACATAAATGCAATTACACACACAGTGTTTATATCTAAGTTGCTAAGATTTCATCAGATGCAAACAATAAGTGAATTAATAAATAATCTCATTATATAATCCATTATAGGTTCATAGGTTCATAGTTTGGCACTAGGCTATCGGCACTAGGGTCTATACAAGCCTAGACATAACAATTCCCTTGCTGTTTCTTCCCACAGTATTTACTTCCCTGGACCCCTGTCTAGCAGGGTGACTGATGTGATCCTCTGGATGAATTTCCTATCTCCCATCCAATCATCAAGGTTCCTTTTGAAGAGGGCCAAAGAGGTGCTCTGCTTGACATGTATGGGCAGTCTATTCCAGAGTCTGGGGAGTCTCTGGGTCGGAACCTATCCCTCCAGCATGTTTTGTTCATTGTGATGACAAGGTTTAGATCCCTGGAGTGTGTCTCTGAGGGATTGAGATTTCTTTTTAAGTGTAGCATGTCCAACAGCTCTGGGTTTGACATGGCCTATATGCGACAGAGTATAGGTGGAGTTTTTTTAGATGCTCAGCATAGGGCATCTGCTTTAGGTCTGTGATTCTTTTAGTGGGGTATTTCTGTGGCCTTTCCAGTTGTTGCAAATGTCTTGAGTGGTACATACCAAATGGGGCATTGTATTCTATAATGGGTCTAATGAGGGATGAGTACAGTGGGACAATGACCTCCTTTTTTCAGGATGAAAAGCCTTTAGTGATGAGGTGTGCCACATAGAAGGATTTCCTGACTGTTGTGGCGATGTGGTTATTGAAGGTGAGACCACTGTCCACCTGTGTCCCTAAGTCTCTTATCACACTTTCAGTGTTTAGAGTACTGCCACCTATGTGGTAATTCATGGGTGCATGTTTTTTTTCCCAAAGGGGATAACTTTGCATTTCTTGGCATTGAGCTTGAGCCCATGACTCTGGCACAGAGTATCTATTTCTGTAAGGCCCTTTTGTAGAATATCCACATCATTTGGGGATTCAATAATGGTTCCCAGTTTGCAGTCATCTGCAAACTTTGTTAGCCAGAGTCCCTTAGTTCATGTAATACAGAGCCTGGGATGTCTTCTGGTCCCATGGATGCTGTATTCTTAGCTTTGGAGAGTGCATTTTTTACCTGTGTGGCCATTATTACCGGAATTTGGAAATCTTTCGGTATTGAGATGGGTCCTTTAGGGGGTGAGAGGGGGGTGAAGTTTGCACTGAATCGATCTGCCAGGATATTGTCAATATCCTTGGGATCAGTATATTTAATGCCATTCTGTTGTAGGTCAGAGCAGATCTAGCTATAGAATGCCTTGTGGTTGTCCTTGGAATCTTTGGAAATTGCATTTTTTAACTAGCTTTGGAGGATTTTATGAGGGATCTCAGCTTCTTACTGAGGCTGGTAATGGAGGTTTTGCATCCTGGGATTTTCCTCTTTTCTGCAGCAGTTTCTTCCTTTTGTTGTAAAGTTTGTTTATGGCAAGGGACCACTAGATTGGCTTCCTTTTTTGGAGGAGAGTGTCTTGGTTCTATTGGGGATGGCACGATTCATGCACGAGTGGATGTGCTCGTACAGTGCCTTAGTGTAGGATTCAGCAGTCAAGCTTTCAGTTCCCATCTGCATGAGTGTCATGAAGTTTGTCGCTTCTGACTTGAGTAGCAAGAAGTTGGCTTTGGAGAAGTGTTTTACAGATGTTTCATTACTCGGGGGTGTGGGTGGGATGTGGATGTCAAGGGTGATTAGCTTATGGTCAGACCTGACCAACAAGGGGGGGACCATAGGTGTGGAGCATTGATTTCCCATGTTGGTAATGACCAGGTCTAGGAGATTGGCGCTCCTGGTGGTGATAAGGATTAGCTGATCCAGGGCATTGGAATTTATGAATTCCAAGAACCATTGGGCAAAGGTGTTGGTACACAAGTAGTTTTCCCAGTTAATGGCAGGGTAGTTGAAATCACCCCGTATTAGTATTAGGGTGTTTGGTTGTATCTTAATATTTTTCAGTATGTTTAGAAAGGTGTAGTGAGAATCTTGGGGCATGGTGGGGGATCTGTAGCAAGCTAAAATTTGGATTGCAGTCTTACCTAGTATTAGTTGCACCTGAAGACTTTCAGACACATTGTGTTGAGCAACTAGCCTGGTGGTGTGAATATCCTTGGTGAATATGGGCACTCCTCCACCTTTAGTATTTCTGTCCTGTTTGGTGGCTGAAAAGTGTGGTAAGAGTTATAGCCTGGTATTGCAGGAGTTCTCTCTGGAGCCTTGAACCAGGTCTCAGTTACTGCACAGATATTGATGTTCTCCATTTTTTAGGAGTGCCTCGAGAGAGTGCATTTTGAGGTTTAGACTTCTAGCATTGAGTAGCATTACCTTCAGATTTTGCATGCTTGTACCTGTTACAGTGGTGGTTTTGTCCTTTGAACTTTGCCTAAAAAGGCACCATAGGGGTGGCAAGAACCTTAGCCAGTAACCTGAATCTCAGGGGTGACAGGTGCAGACCATTTCTGGCAAAGCATCATAGTCTGTCTGTCATGTCATCCCAGGCAGACAGATACTGGATTCCCTTTGAATGACACCAGAAGCTTAGCCAATTGTTGAAGTCAATCATTTTGTCCTTATACTGTGGTATCATTCTGGGCAAAGGCAGGATGCTACTCTGGGCTAGGGTCATACCTGCCTGGGCCACATGATCATGCAGTCCAGGGAGGTATGTCTCAAGTCATTCACTCCAACATGGACAATGACAGAGTCGTATTTGTACTTGTTGTGGAGTGACTTGAGTGCATGCGTTATGTGGCGGATCCTGGCACCTGACAGGCAGCTGACTGTAATTGTCTCCTTGTTCAGCATGGTGAGTGGGATATCATTATGCCTGACTTTAGAGTCACCTATGACTAAAGTGTTGGGTACGTTGTCTTGCCTTAGAGGCTATTGTCGGCTGGCACACTGGTGTTGTGAGCTATTGACACTGGTTGTGATTGGTGTTTGTTTGCATTTTAGCTTTGCAGGTCCTTGTTGCTTGGGCAGGTTACTGTTAAGGTCCTCCATATGTGGGTTTAGTTTTGCTATGTGTGGGTGTTGGTGGTGTGGGTTTAGAAGGGCTATGTGTTGCTTGAGGTGTAGTGCAGGTGTTAACCTTCTCCTCTTGACTGTCTAGCACAATCTTGAGTGGAGCAAGCTTTGCTTCCCATTTGGCTATGTAAGTGCATCTCTCGCAGGTTGTAGTGTTGGATGGTAGGAGGAGATGGGTGTCTGTGTACATGAGGCAATTGCATTGCCCCAGTATGCCCAAATTCACCAGGTGGACAGGAGAAATCACTGGAAGCTGACCCTTGGACATGCCTGATTTGGTGCTTTTTTTTGTAAAGTACAAGAGCTGTTTTCCCTTACCTTAAGCAAGGTACTTTGCAATTATAGGCTGTTTAGTGCTATGATTCATTTCTCCTTATTAACAAGGAGAGTTGAGTGCTTGTATCAGTTTAAGACTTCCTAGTGCTTTCCAGCAGGTTTTAAAGCAAGTGCTAGTCACAGGGATGCTTAAAGGTAAGAGGAAAAAAATGGTTTGTCCTAAACACTGCAGTGTGCACTAAAGAGGTTAGGACAGGTCAGGGTTACTACAATTGTGGGTCCTTTGGTTTGGTATATCTCACTATTTGTGATGAGTGTGAATCGTTCTATATTGACAAGACAAAGAGTATGTTACAAAGAAGGATTTACGAGCATATGTATGATATTCAATGTAAGAAAGATTCAAATGTTCTATATAGACACACAAAAACATGTGCCAAAGCATGCTTCTCATTTTTGTATTAGAACAGGTAAAGAATGAAGTGGGAGGGGGGACTATGGGAAGAAAAGACTAAGTACAAAGAGTTGTGGTGGCAGTTAACATTGCAGGCTATTACTCCACCAGGACTCAATGAAGATACTTCCATAACCCCTGTCCTAAAAATGAGGGCAGCCACATTATAAATGGCTTTAATGAAGCACAGGTTTTAGGACATTGTGAGTTTCGCCACTTGATGATGCTATTCTCATATTTTATGTAGTGTTTTACTATGGGCATGTGAACTTTGAAGCATTTTTAAATATTTTACATTACTTGAACAGTTTTTAAGATAATAACATGTTTTATGTTTTAAAACATATTTTAAATAGATGTTAGGCAATGCATTTCCTATATTATGGTTATGATTTAATATGAACATTTTCTAGCATTTTAGAACAATGACATGCCTTACTGAGACAATGGACTATACTTTCATTGGTGGATTACTTGGATAAGTAAGCTAATGGATTATATAATGAGATGGTTTATTCATTCATTTATTGTTTGCATCTGATGAAGTCTTAGCAACTTAGACGAAAACTCTGTGTGTGGAATTGCGTTTATGTGCTTGAATTAACTATTAAACCAGCTTTGGAATTCAGTCATTGAACCAACTATTTTCTTTCATCTGTGGTACTTATTTTGCTTGGTTTTGGAGTTGTTGGTGTCTAAAGTACCTGTTCCAGTATTATTTTTGGTTATTTATGGAGTGCCAGAATTATTTAGGGTGCTTTTATGGGCAGCCTGTAGATCTATAAAGTATTTTACTTTATCTGTTTGCACCATCATTTTTACCAGGTTTCAAGCTATTCTCTAGTTTTGATGATTATGTGCATTGGGCCAAATTTCCACTTTTTTATTAAGCACTGTTGTGTGTTATTTTGTGTTAATGTTAGCCAAGGGGCACCATGGTGATATGAGTATAGAATGTGTATTAATGCCTGGTTGAAAAATGTTCCTTATTAAGTAGCAAGTACTCAAGCGTGGGTCAGTTACATTTTTCTAGTAAATTATGAAATATGGATGAACTGAATTGTTCTTTAGAACAAACTAAAGTGTTTAATGGTTCTTAGTACAATTTTGCTTGTTTGTCACTTATACAGTTAGGTTTGTAGGTATATATTTGTTTGCTAGTCTAATGACCACAAGGCCATTTTTAAGTCTAGCCACACATGCCAAATCTCTGACAACTTCTGGAACCCTTGATAGGTGTAAGCAGGGGCTTGAGAGGTGAAATATTTACAAGCAGGGGCCTAGGACATGAATCATTTACAGGCTGCCTGTGTCCATTAGAGACATAGGTGCCATACCAGGAATAAATTTCCCGTTCCCCATTCAATTGTCAAAGTTACACTTGAACTGGATTATGGAGGAACTCCACTTCACATGGATGGGCGACCTGTTCCAGAGAAGAGGTAGTCTTTGAGATACTTATCTGTCAAGTCTCAAGTCACTCCACAACAAGTACAAATATGACTCTGTCATTGTCCATGTTGGAGTGAATGACTTGAGACATACCTCCCTGGACTACATGAAAAGAGACATGGAAGAACTCTCGGATAATGTGGCCCAGGCAGGTATAACCCTAGCCGTGAGTAGCATCCTGTCTTCGCCCAGAATTATACCACAATATAAGGACAAAATGATTGACTTCAACAGTTGGCTAAGCTTCAGGTGTCATTCAAAGGGGATCCAGTATCTGTATGCCTGGAACGACATGATCAACACACCACAATGCTTTGCCAGAGATGTTCTGCACCTGTTGCCCCTGGGATTCAGGTTAGTGGCTAAGGCTCTAGCCACCCCTATAGTGCCTTTTTTAGGCAAAGTTCAAAGGACAAAACCACCACCGTAACAGGTACAAGCATACAAAATCTGAAGGTAATGCTACTCAGTGCTAGAAGTCTAAACCTCAAAATGCACTCTCTCGAGGCACTCCTAAAAATGGAGAACATTGATATCTGTGCAGTAACTGAGACCAGGTTCAAGGCTCCAGAGAGCACTCCTGCAATACCAGGCTACAACTTTTCAGCCACCAAACCAGGACCAAAACACTAAAGGTGGAGGAGTGTCCATATTCACCAAGGATATTCACACTACCAGGCTAGTTGCCCAACAAAATATGTTTGAAATTCTCCAGGTGCAACTAACACTAGGTAAGACTGCAATCCAAATTGTAGCTTGCTACAGATCCCCCACCATACCCCAAGATTCTCACAACTCCTTTCTAAACATACTGGAAAATATTAAGATACAACCAAACACCCTAATACTAGGTGATTTCAACTACCCTGCCATTAACTGGGAAAACTACTCGTGTCCCAATACCTTTGCCCAACGGTTCTTGGAATTCATAAATTCCAACGCCCTGGATCAACTAATCCATAGTCCCACCAGGGGCTCCAATATCTTAGACCTGGTCATTACCAACATGAGAAATCAATGCTCCACACTGACAATCACCCCCTCATTGGTCAGGTCTGCCCATAAGCTAATCACTCTTAACATCCACATCCCACCCCCATGCCCCAGTAAGGAAACCTCCATTAAAAAACTTCTCCAAAGCCAACTTCATGCTACTCAAGTCAGAAGTGACAAACTTCATGACACCCATGGAGATGGGCACTGAAAGTTTGACTGCTGAATCCTACACTAAGTCACTGTATGAGCCCATCCACTCATGCATGAATCATGCCATCCCAAATAGAACCAAGATGCTCTCCTCAAAAAAAAAAGGAAGCCAATCTGGTGGTCCCCTGCCATAAACAAACTTTACAACAAAAGGAAGAAACTGTTGCAGAAAAGAGGAAAATCCCAGGATGCAAAAAACTCCCTTACCAGCCTCAGTAAGAAGCTGAGATCCCTGATAAAATCCTCCAAAGCTAGTTACGAAAACAAAATTGCCAAATATTCCAAAGATAAACACAAGGCATTCTATAACTATGTCAAGAATCTAAATGGCAATGCTCAGATCTGCTCTGAGCTACAACATAATGGCATTAAATATACTGATCCCAAGGATATTGCCAATATCCTGGCAGATCGATTCAGTGCCAAATTCACCCCCCCTCTCACCACCTAAACAGCCCATCTCAATACCGGAAGATTGCCAAATTCCATGGGACCAAATGACATCCCGGGCTGTGTACTACATGAGCTATAAAATGAACTGGCACCTCACCTAATTGTCATGTTTAATCATAGCCTCACCTCAGGCTTTGTGCCCACTGAGTGGCGCACAGCTACAGTTATCCCACTCCACAAGGAAGATCCACCTTGGATCCCGGGAACTACTGCCCCATCAGTCTGACGAGCCTGATCTGCAAGGCCATGGAACATATTATCATGGAACTTATAAACAAAGACACTGGCAGCCTTCAAACACTGGACCCCACCCAGTTTGGGTTTGTGAAGGGCCGATCTTGTCTCCTGAACCTGATTGACTTCTTTGAATCAGTCTCCAGAGCCATGGATGAGGGTAAGGCGGTCCACACAGCCTATCTGGACCTCGCCAAGGCCTTTGACACCATCCCCCACTCTGGAATTATGGATAAACGTACTAAGCTGGGCATAAATCCCTATATCACTCGATGGGTTGCCGACTGGCTCACTGACAGAACCCACACTGTAAAAGTAGCCAACTCCAAATCCAGCTCCAAACAAGTGACAAGTGAAGTACCTCAGAGTTCAGTCCTGGGACCGGTCTTGTTTGGCATCTACTTCTCTGAAGTACAGGCCAATACTAAGGGACTCTGGCTAACAAAGTTTGCAGATGACTGCAAACTGGGAGCCATTATTGAATCCCCAAATGATGTGGATACTCTAAAAAAGGGCCTTACCAAAACAGATGCTTGGTGCCAGAGTCATGGATTCAAGCTCAATGCCAAGAAATGTATAGTTATCCCCTTTGGGAAAAAAACATGCACCCATGAATTACCACGTAGGTGGCAGTACACTAAACACTGAAAGGGTGATGAGAGACTTAAGGACACAGGTGGACAGTGATCTCACCTTCGATAACCACATTGCCACAACAGTCAGGAAATCCTTCTATGTGGCACACCTCATCACTAAGGGCTTTTCATCCAGAAAAAAGGAGGTCATTATCCCACTGTACTCATCCCTCATTAGACCCATAATAGAATACAATGCCCCATTTGGTATGTACCTCTTAAGACATCTGCAACAACTGGAAAGGCTGCATAAATACCTCAATAAAAGAATCACAGGCCTAAAGCAGATGCCTTATGCTGACCGCCTTAAAAAACTCCAGCTATACTCTGTCGCATATCGTCTACTCCGAGGCTATCTCTGCTTAACATACAAGGCCATGTCAAACCCAGAGCTGTTGGACATGCTACACTTAAAGAAATCCCAATCCCTCAGAGCCACATGCTCCAGAGATCTAAACCTTGTTATCACAATAAACAAAACATGCTGGAGGGATAGATTCCTGACCCAGAGACTCCCCAGACTCTGGAACAGACTGCCCATATATGTCAAGCAGATCGCCTCTTTGGGCCTCTTCAAAAAGAACTTTGATGATTGGAAGGGAGAAAGGAAATTCACCCCAGGGATCACATCAGTTGCCCTGCTAGACAGAGGTCCAGGGAAGTAAATATTGTAGGAAGAAATAGCCAGGGAATTGTTATGGCTAGGGTTGTATAGGCCCTAGGGCCAATAGCCTAGTACCAACCTATGAACCTATAAATCTGTCTTTCCAGCAGGTCCTATTTATATCACAGTCAAGGTTTAAGTCTTTAGAATGAATATTTCTGGTGGTGTTTGTTTTGTGGATATGTAGGCGGTCCGTCAAAGTGGGGACTGACAATGCCTTGTGTGCCAAGCATAGATCTCCCCTCAAGAGCCTGTAGGAGACAGAATATGGGGATAGGGCCTTGAAGCTGTCTGTATAGGTATTCTTTTAGTGAGGAACCTCTGTGGACATTCCACTTGTTGGTTATGCCTGGTTAGGTACTACCAAAGGGGATACTGTACTCATTGATAGGTCTGATGAATGCCAAATACAGTGGAACAATGACCCTTGGACCTATATACCATACCTTTGTTTACAAGTTGGACAAAAGAAAATGATTTCCTCACTACTGTAGACAGGTGATGGTCAAAGACTAGATTATTTTGTATGTATTCCCCCATGTCCCTGACTACTGTGTCAACTCTTACCAATGTGATAGTTACCAGGGGTGAATGACTTCCCAAAGGATACTATTATGTATTTCTTGGCACTTAGTTTTAGTCCAATGGTTCTGACACCAGTTGTTTGTCTATGTCAGCCCCTCCTGGAGAACATTTGTGTCGGTGGGCAATTCAGTGACAGCCCCTAATTTGCAATCATCTGCAAACTTAGTCAGCCAGAGGCCATTGACATTGGCCTTGACTTCAGAGAAAAAAAATGCCAAAAAGAAGTGGTCCCAGGACCGATCCCTGAGGGACTGCACTTGTGACTGGCCTCTTTGTAGAGGTGAACTCCACAATTTTAACTTCCTCAATTCTGTCTGTGAGCCAGCTGGCTATCCATTGGATGACATAAGGGTTTGTACCTAACCTCTTAAATTTTTCAGCAATGCCTGAGTGGGGGATTTTGTCAAATCCCTTGGCCAGGTCAAGGTGTACAGTGTGAACCATTTTACCCTCATCTGTTACTTTGATGACCTTCTCAAAGAAGTTCACCAGATTGAGTAGGTATGACCTGTTCTTGATGAAACCAAATTGGGTTGGGTCCAGAGTCCAGAGGATTCCTGTATCATTATTGATCATGTCCATGATAATTCTTTCCATGGCCTTACATATGAGACTAGTGAGACTTATGGGTCTGTAGATGGTCCATCTTTGTGTAGAGTGGATGACTGCTGCTGTTCTCCATTTGTGAGGCATGAAGCCGGTTTGAAGGCTACAGTTAAACAACATCCAGAGGGCCTGATAGATCATATTTCATGTTATTTAGAAGGCATCCAGGCATATTGTCTGGGCCTATGGATGCAGCGTTCTTGACCTTAGAGAGAGTATTAAGGACCCTAGAGATAGCAGGGGAAGTTATATTTGATGGCATTTCCTGATAGGAAGTTTGATGGGGAGAGAAGGGTAAAGCTGGAGATGATTTTTTTAGCCAGTAGGTTTACTATACCTTCTGGCTCAGTATAGGTAGCTCCATTTATTGTTCTTGAGGTTGTGGACATAACTAAAGAATGCCTTGTGGTTGTCCTTGGCCTGGGAGGACAAATTTATCTTTTATTTGGCTTTGATAGACTTTATTTGTCCTCTGAGTTGTTTAGTTTGATGAGATTGTTTTTATCTTGCTGAGTGCAGCACCTCCTAATTTTTGCATGATTTTCTTCCTTCTCTTATACAGCCTATTGAAAAGATTCCACCAGGGTGACTTTTTTGTTAGTTCTGTATTTCATCCTGGTGGGTACAGCTGCCTCTGTAGAGTATTGACTTGCTTGTATAGGGTTTCTGTGAATAGTTTTAAGTAGGCAACAGTATTCTGAGTATTTTTTTGGGGGAGCTGAAATTTTCCCAGGATATCAGTTGATGAAAAATTGTGTGGGTTGGTACCATCCAATTATTATACTTTTATTTATCCTTTGTTGACTGGGATAGTCCTACTAGACTAGTAGACCTTTTTCAGGGTATACTCAAAGTGGTCAAGGCATCAGGAAACTTCCCTTATTGCTACAACAGTCAAAGTGCATGTGGCTGACAAGAAAGAGCATCCATTCCATTCTTGGCACTGTAGTGGCCAGGAGAATGGCCTGCAAACATGGTGTCAGAGGAGCAAGGAGTACAGGTGAACACTGACTCCGTGGCTTTGTTATCTAAGAAGGAAGTGGAGATATCTGGCACAGAGAATTGTGAGGGTAACCAGATAGAGGATACTGAAGATAATTTTCAGCACAATTTATTTATGAAGTCAAAGGGAGAGAAGTGACAACAGGAAGAACTGATTATTACAATCTTCCAGTTAGGAGGGTTGCAAGATGATTTATTGGTGGAGTTAGTTGATCAGAGTGAATCAAAGGCAGAGAAGGATTTATCCTGGGATGAAATGATGGAAAGAATACATAAAAATGATGGACAAGAACTTAAGAGAAAAGCATTCACAGAAGTGGCCAGAGAACAGAAGGAAGAAAGTAGAGAGGAAGAAGACAGAAGAAATGGAAAGCAAGAAGTATGTGACTCGAATTCAGAATAAAGAAAAGCAAGAAATGGGCAGGACATCTGAAATATTGGACAAGATAGTTGTGCCTTTGAGAAACAATGTACATGAGGTAAGAGCTTTTATTCTGATTAAAAATAGTCTTATTTCCTTTGAGACTGCTGCAGTATTAGAAACCTTTTTGGGAGAGTGTGAAAAATTCCATGGAAGATGTATACTGAAACACAAAAAAAGTTAACATACAATTGAGGAAAGAAACTGAAAGAGAAACTGTTAAAATATTTATTAAAGAATGTTTGCAAAGAACTAAAGGACACTTCTAAAGTATTTGACAATAGAGGATTTTGCATAAGGGGGATAATAGAGGACATTGGACATGGGGCTTAGGACTGTAATATGATTTTGAAAATGGAAAATGGAAAAGTTTTGCATATTCCTAGCATAATTTATGTTGTAGGTCAAAGAGCTGTTGTCAAATATTGGGGACAACTGAAAATATGTTTGTTTTTTTGTTGGATGGACATTTTGTAAGTAATTAGTCATGATGAAAAAATGCCAGCTGTAATGTATGATGTATGGATGGATTGTGAGAAAGAGAAAAATATAGAACTTAAAGCAGAGGGGCAAATTAGAAAAGAATCAAACAGCAAAGAAAACTGCAAAAAGTAAAACAAAAAGATAAAAGGTAGAGTAAGGGCAGTCATACACAAGAAGAAAATGAGAGTGATAAAAGGGGGGAAGGAGATGGGAACTGGATCAGAGATTAGTGATGGAGAAATTATAGATAGGAAAATGGTTAAAAAGAGAAATTCCACAGGAAAAGTAGTTAAAGATAGGAAAGGAAATTCCAAGGTATGAGTTTGAAAGTGAAAAAGTATGAAAATTAATAAAAATATTGCAAATTAAGGAAAAGAGAAGTAAATCTTAAAATTTAATTTATCAAGGTTAATAGTATAAAAAATCTAGCATGAAGAATTGGGGTATTAAAATGGTGTAATAAGTGTGAGATAGATTTAATAGTCTTAGAGGATTTTAAAGTTTTAATTGAAGAAGAAACAGAACAAGAAATTATGGACAGGAAGTATAATATGGAATTTGTGTATAGAAACATGTTCAGGGATTGCTATATTATATCATATGGTAATAAAAATATTCAATTATACTTTAATTAGACTTAAAAAGATTAATGGTAGTTGACTTTAGGTGGGAAGGAAAATTATATAGACTGATAGTATATGGTTATGTAATATATAAAGATGGAGAGAAGCTATTTCAAGAAATGTTGGACTATGTCATAGTAAATATGGATATTATACTAACAGGAGATTTTAATTGTGATTTAAGGCATAAACAACAAAAATAGAAATAAGTCAAGAAAACAATGGAAATAAAATGTGGACATTCAGAGTTATGGAATACGAATAAAAGTACATATAGAAGAGGACAATTGAAAACAAGAACAGATTATCTTTTGATATCTAAAACTGTAAAAATACTGATAATAGAAGTAGTAGAAACAGGATATTTGGATCATTTGGCTATATGGATAGAATAGAAGAGAAAAAAGAACATATAACAAATGGGGAGGAATAAAGAGAAATGAAAGAGTAGAATGAGAATGGTAAAAAGACATAATAGAGTTATGGAAAGATCATTTGACTATGAGAGATTTTGATAATAGTTGGTCAGAATGATGGATAATATTTAAAGAGAAATATAAAATAATGTATTTAATCTTGGAAAATATAAAAAGACAAATAGAAAAAGAAGAATATAGAGAAAGACAAAAATCTCTATTAGATAAACTAGATAGAAATGAAAGGAATATTTTAGAAAAGAAGACAATATTTATCAAAAGAAACCAGAAAAAAATGAAATATTTATTATATAAACAAAAATACCTTTACCGTGTAAAAAGGAAAAGGTATCACCATATATGAGTAAAAAAGTAAAGGAAGAAGTGGTATAATGAGAGAAATGAAAAATAATGAAGAAGAGGTTGAGACAGATCAAAGAAATATTATGAATATGGTAATGTAGTATGTTAAAGAGATGGTAAAAAAGCAATAAAGGAAAAAAAAACAAGATAATGGAGTAGGTTACACAAGAAATTAATCAAGAATTGGAAAAACAAATTACAATTATGGACTTAGAGAAAGTAATGAGGAAAATAAATATAAATTCATCAGCAAGACCAGATAGTATTGGATATTTAATATATATGACTTTGATACAATGCCCAAAAGAACTTTTGGTGGAAGTGTTTAATGGTTGTCTAAATTACAGCATTTGTTATGCAAAAATATGTAGGGGAGTTATGAGACTGTATGGAAAAAAGGAGAGAAGAATGAAATGAAAAACTGGAGCTGATAATGATGAATAACATGGATTATAAGATATTTATTAAGATAATACAAACAAAGACTAGAACATAAACTGGAATATGTAATGGAAAAAGGCATGTATGGGATTAAAGGAAAATGAAGCCCAACATTATTAATAATAATTAGGGAAATGGTAGATGATACCAAAAAAAGAGGAAAAGGAAGCTAAACTAATGGTGGCTGATACAAACAAATCATTTAACTCACTAGACCATGAATATTATGGCAGATAATGAATTAATATACTTGTAGTACACAAATAAAAAAGTATGTGAGTCAGTGCATAAAAATACTAATATTATGAACATAGTCATTTTTGGTTAAGTGAAGCAACTGAGATGAACAGAGATTTAAAACAAGGATGTCTATTGAGTATTATTTTGTTTGTAAAGGTCATGAACTGTATAAGAATAGAAATAAATGGAAAAATTGAAACAATTTCATATATATATATATATATATATATATATATATATACAAAAATGGGTATGTCATATCCAAATATTATGTCATATGCAGATTATATAATCTCAATGACTAAGAATAGAGAGAAAATGAAAGAGGCAATTACACAATGCGCATAAAAACTGTAAGATGTTGGATTAACAATGAAAAGAGAAAAATGCAAGGTTTTTGGAGATGAGTACAATTTGGAAGAAAAGAGATATCAATGTTAAGAATTAAATCTGGTGAATATAGCATAATAAATGAACAATGGGAGAACATTTTGAAAGAATCAAAAGGACTTAATGTTATGTGGAACAAGTATAGGTGATATTAAAAGAAAAAGTACATTTAATTAATACAATATAGGTTTAAAAATCATACATAGCTAGAATGTATATGATACAAAGAGATTTGCAGAAACAATTTCTTGAAGTAATCTATAGATGTTTATGGGGCTCTGGGTTGAATCCAGTGAAAAGAGGTGTTTTATACAAGAAGAAGGAAGAAGGAAGACTAGAATTATTAACTCCTAAGTGTATGGAACTTCATTAAATTTACAGAATGTGTTGAAATGGATAAAAGGGTAAGAAAACACATTGGTTGTAAAAATATTAAAACAGAAATATGGAAGAGAATGTTTTAGTTGAAACAAATAAAAGAGACATAATATGGGAGAATGAAGAGATAAATATGTATCAAGAAAAAATAAAATGTTTAAAACTGAAAATAGAAAAGATAAAACAAAATGGAAAGATTTGGCATAAAACATAACACAAAATTGTGGCATAAATCCACAGAGAAATTTAGCAGAAGGAAAAGAGCTATAAAAGAAAGGAATAAATGGGTTGAATGACAAAATTTCCTATGGAGGTTGGAAATAAATAAATTGCCAGTAAAAGAATACATGATATATAAGAAAGTAAGTCAAAGGACATGCAACTTTTGTAACAAATTACAGACAGTAGGACATATTTTTTATAATAAAAGAGTGGAAAATTATGGGAAGCATAACAGAGGAAAAGATTATTAAAGAAGTAGAAGATTACAAGAAGAAAAATATGGATATAACTGAATATTCTTTATGAAAACTATACTAAGGAATATATTAATAATATATGTAAGAAAGTGTTTTATAGTTTATGCAAAATATGGATTGAATGAAATTTTGTTCATTGAAAATTGAGTAATTCCAAATATAAGGAAAATCAAATGGTGGTTGCTGATGAAGGAGTGGGTGTCTATAGAAACAGGAAAATAATAATGTAACAAAAAGAGGATTGTAATCAATATTTTATAAATATGTAAGTATGTAAATAAGCAATTTTGTATTTAGTTGTATTTGGTTGTATATTTAATAAACAATGCCTACTCTTTTGAAAAGGTGTCATGCAATCTTTTACATCCATCTGAGCTACCACCAATGCAAGCAGATGGGACCTCAGTTTAACATATTATCTTAAGGATGACACATGCAGGAGTGCAGCCCTCCCCTTATGCTGCACTGCAGTGTCAGTAATCAAGCTACTTGGTGTGGGAATAGAACATGCAGCCTTCTGCAGCAGAGGTGAGTGTGCTTCCTGTTGTACCACTGACCCTGCACATACATTGCTGTACTGAAGACATATCAGTTTTTGTAGGGTTACATATTAATTGTGTAAGTCCAAACAGATGTGTGGCAGTAATACATTTACTTGATGAGTTAGTGGTTAGACTATTGGAGCAGTCTCCGTTTACATATTCCTGTATTAATATATTTTAAGTCTGAGATGAGCCAAGATAATAACTCTTCTACAGTGGGGATACTGTGGGTTACAGGGTTTGTAAAAATGTCAATGGTAATGATATGGATAGTTTTATACTGTTTGTAAATTAAAGTTTCCTAGCAATACCTAAGATTTACCTAAAGTAGGCATAGATACTTGTTTTTTAGGTAATTGTCATTAATTTGAATGTAATATAGCTAGTCCATCTGCCTTTTTGACCTTTTATCATTTCTTAACATGTCATAACCACTAGATACAATTCTATTCTCTTTTATTCTATATTTAAGACAATTTTGTTGTAATTAGAATGTATATAAATACATAAACAAAAATACATTGGTTTGTTATAATCATTCCAGGTGTGGAAATCTGCTATTTTACTGAATAAACTTCTGGTTTTGATGTGAAAGAATTTCAGACCTTTGGGGTATCTATGAAGTTCGGAATCTACATTCTCAGGATGAACTTGTGGGTTCAGGATTAAGTTCAACAACCCCAGACTGCAGCAGACTAATCAGTGTTAAGATATGTTTTGTAGTACAGAATGTCTGCAAGTTTAATTGCTTTTTTAAAAGTCAGTTGTACTTAAATGGGGGCATAGGGATATATGTTTATTTGTCCTAAATGGGGTATTTACTACTGTATTCATAAATGGTAAACTGTATGCATAAAATGTTTGTACTCATATGGGCCAGATTCATTAACACCTACACTAAGTGTACATGATCTGTATTCAAGAGCATCCCTACCACATTTTTTGTGTACATGTAGTATACACTTTGTGGTAACCTTTATGAATCCCCCCTTGATATTTAAGGTTGCAAGAAAATCAATAGAAAATTAAAATTAGGAGGAAGAAGGTGTGAGTTATGCTTGTGTCATCTATTCACTCAGAACGGTGTACACTTAGTGTAGGCATTTATGAATCTTATTCATTTTAAAGTGCTAGAAAAGAATATGGCAGGTCATTAGGAAAACTAGTGTTATGAGGGCAGTTGCAATATATGCACATATGAATATCATGTTTGATTTGTTGGCATTTACAGAAATGTTTAATTTGATTATGGTTCATTGACATTGCAGTACTGTGTAACGCAATCATAAGTATGTTCATTTGTAAGGACATAAATGCTACATGAGTTGATTGGGTGATGGGATGATACGTACATTTCTTTTAAGAGTCTCTTTGGAGATTTATTAGTTTTAACAATGTAGTATTATAATGCTGGATCCCTGGTACAGAGAGTTGGGGACCTGACTGGGACTGAAATGTGGTAGCAGCCCCATCTCTAGAGAAGCTGGGCGGGGATTGGGTGAATTTAAGGGGATTGTTCTGCTTGTCTCTCCCATGTGATGGGGAGGATTGTGTATACTCAGGATCACACTGGGTATGTACATTTCTAATGGTGGAGACAAGGGCAACTACCCTCCATGTTTCAGGGTAAGGGTGGTGCTACTTAAAGAGAACAAGACTTGTGGCAGTAAGGGGATATCTTTTGCTCTCAGTCTATACACTCCACTTCACCTACCCTTTGCCAAGTGAAAAGAGGGATAAGGTTGTATAAACAAAAAATCACAAACCACAAACCACCCCAAATGGTTATCTGAATAATGGCCTCTCCAAGCTGACCTTCTCCCTGGTGATGAGGAACAAATAAGCTAAGTGACTGAGAAGCAGCTAATAATCAACATGCAGTGGAGGCAAAGTAGGAAAAAATTAATTTACTTACTATAAATATTCTTGAGATGTTTCCATCTGAATCACTGCTTGGGAGATATATATTTGCAGCAGATATCTAATTGCAGAATATGGTTTGTACTTTGTAATAAAACAGTTTGTAAGGTGGCATGTTTTAGACTGACATAGGGTAAGATAGGAGTTTGAAGAGTATAATTTTACAGACCTGGGGGAGGCTGGTTTATGGCAAAGTAGCGAAGGAAAGTGAGCCACCAACCAGAAGAAATAGTTACCAATTAGTGCAGGGGTCTATATTAGTTCACTGAAAGTTATTTTCAATGAACACCTCTTCATCGACACATACTCAGTGAAAATCAGTTCCACGATTTGCTGAGTTTTCCAAGGGTAATGAAGTAGTTGCCCAACTACACAACTTTGCCCTTTTCCCCACAGTAGTGCGATCTCGCAGTTGGTACATATAGTTGGGGGGATGAGGGCCGAAGCCCCCCACTTGGGTGGGTTTGATTTAGTTAGTTCTTGGTTCAGTTGTGATGCACGACAGTTGTTTCATTGCCCTTGGAACAAATCACAGAAGTGACTTTCCCTGAATATGTGCCAAAGAAGAGGTGTTCACTGAAAATAACTTTTGAAGAACTATTATAGACCTTCACATACACATCCCATGTGGGGAAAACGTGAATAGGGAATGAAAAATGTTATAAAATGTAAAAGAACTATTAAGCATACAATCTCTACAGACAGCAGGTTCATAAAAGTGGGCACACAAAATAATCAACAAATAGAGAATACATTCATCAGCTATTGTCTACTTAAATCATAGCTGCAGAGGTCTTTTTTAAATTGTTTCTTTTCACAATGCAAAGAAAACTGGACTCATTTTAGAAAGTGGATGTGGCTTGGAAGTCTGAAGAAAATATCTGTCACCATAAAACTGGTAGTGTGTAAATGAGAAAAGAAAACAGGGTTAGATGAATCACTGTGTAGCTTAGAGAAGATATATAGTAATACAGACTAAACGATTACAGTAATAAAAGTGGGCTGCATCTATCAAAGGATCATACAAAGAAACATACAAGTTGTATGTATCCATAGTTAGCTGCAATATGCCTGTGGCAAGAGTCAAACTGTGTATCAGTCAACAATGTGTTTCAGTCAACAAAGTACAAATATTTAGTATAAAGCCTATTTATTAGTAGGTATACAATATGTTGTCTACATCAGTAGGTCTAAAGTAAAACAAATACAATAAACACAGTAGGTCTCCAGGTAAACAATGCACAGTGTTTCATCTACAAGGAGACTTTCAAAAAAGTATATCCCTAACTATGTAAGCTATGCTAAGGAGCAATAAGTTCTTGTTCCAACAGTAAATTCAGTAGCAATGTTTACTACCAAGATAGGAACAGGTTCATAGGTAAATACAAGGCTACCAGTCAGCAGACTATTACAAGCCTAGCCAACAATCAGAGGTCAGAATCAAACTTTGTACCTTGCATCTCTGAGGTAAAACCTTAGCCATTGTGCAAATTGAGTGTAGGACCCAAAAATGAACATCAAATCTTAAGCCATAGTAATGTATTTTATAGAAATTGTACATACTAATTCTTAGGATTAAAAAGACAATCAGTGTTACTATCCTTACATGGTGCAGGTTGTGACAGTAGAAGCTTGGAGCACAAATCATGCAGCAACGGGGAGAACAAGCATGTGATACTTAAGCAAGTATGTTGGCAATGATCCAAACTGCCCATTTCCTAAGTGAAAGTGTCCTTTGAGCAAATCTGAATGTTTTATTTAAAAAAAGTAAGTTAATATACATAAAAAAATAGAAGTGACCCAAGAATTCAGCACTGGGGAATACCTGATAATACTGGGTAAATTGAGGACTGTGATTGGGACAGAACACCTTTTGAAGAACCTACCCTTCAGATACGCACAAATCTAATTCAGTGCAATGGAGCTGAGACCACAGAGGAAGAGCTCATGTATAAGAAATGAGCAGACTATGATAACATGTATGTAGACAGACCCAATGAAGTTTCTACTATTCACTGAATTGCAAACTATATCTATAAGGCGAGAAAGGCGGCCTTTTTGTCATTACCTTTTCTAAGTCTATGTTGGGAAACCCACAGGCTTCAACACAGTGTTACAACTAGCATAGTACCACCTTTCTATAATTTTGGGGAGTGGGGGTATCAGTGAAGTAATTCTAGAAGAGTACAGGAAAAACAGTAAGGACTGATTGGGGATAAGGACAATATTCAAAAAATGCATCAGTGGAAAGTAACTTTTTACATTTGTGCTAAAATGGAAGGGCAATAAAGGTACTACAGGCTATGACATACCTCTCAACTATACAGATTTTCACAGAATGTCCAGATTTTTGCCTCTTATTTTTGGTCTGTTTCTCATAAAATTGTGGTTTTCTAACAAATCACTGGCAATTTGTTGAGGAGTGAAGTCAGAACATAATGATAGACATTTGAGATACAGCCTTTCTACCTTTCAGAAAATTCATGCTAATGCAAAACCTGTTGTTCTATCAACTTTCTAAGTTTGTAAGAGCAATATTTAAAAATTGTCCCTATTTTTGAGCCTTTGTCCCCCCATTATTTATGGCTTTGTCCAGATTTCTTGCTCTAAGAAGTTGAGAGTCATTGGCTGTGATGAACTTGAGAAATCGACAAACTGACTCAACTTTGCCATAGATAGGAATTTTAATAGGTTTTGTTGATGTTAGCAAATGTGATTGGTTTAAGTAAAAATTCAGTTCCATATTCAATGGTAGACTCAAAAATACTAGGTTTTGACCGAAGAGTGTCAGTGCATGAGAAGGCTGAGAAATATGAAAAAAATGTTCTGCAAATGCATTCACCATTAGATTTAAATCAGATGTTGGGTTTTAATTTAGAAAAGTTGGGTCTATATATGAAGAAGTACCTGAAAGCCTGTTAATTTCTTTCTGGAAAGCTTTGGGATTTCCAAGGGGAGCTTTCAAATATTTGATAAGGGTGAGTAAAATGGATGAAACCCATCCCATGTTCCAAATGAAGACAGAAATTGCCCATTAGCAGTGAGTTTTTATTAGTAACTTTGTCAACAATTACAGTAATTACATCAGCAACTCCCTGTTGTGAAATTGCTGGGGGATGATATACTATTCCAAAGTTTAGTTTGACTTACATGGCATTCAGCAACAAACAATTCAGTTGAAGTTATGGTCATTGGCGTTGGGAGAGTTTGCAATAACAGAGCAGTGATGTTATCCTTTAATAGAAGATATGGTCAATTAGTGACATGGCCAAGATCTTTTTCTTTTGAGAAGGGTGTAGTTTGACAAGATGTAGGGTAGAAATATATGCTCTGGTTTATGCCAAATCGTAGTTATTCCAGCAATATTGGGTGTGGTGGAGCTGAGCCAGATTTCAAGTTTGCATAGTTATTTACACTTCGTATGTAGGTATAAGCACTCCCGACACTCTTCATATTTAGAAGAGTACTCTGTGGGCAGCAGTGGAGTTACAGAAGATTATGTTAAGATGAAAAGCTGATTTTAATTCAAGCACTGAATGCACAGCTGTATGTAAAAGACTCAGAAGTGGTTGCATGCAGTTTTATGAAATGTGATGCTATAAGAGGGTGGTGGTCTTCTCACTTCTTTGTTATCTGATATTTAACTGTTAGCCTAGAGGGCTTCCTCTATACTTTAAGTACTAGCCACAAAGTTTGAGAATTCATTTTATGCTCAACTTCTGAGAGGCTTGGTTGGCTATAATCACATGCATTAGAAGTTGAAGTTAAGTACAACCTTCCAGTTTTAAAAGTACTGTATTTATTTTTACCATTTGGCAATAGGGGGTTTTTTTTGTGAGGGTGCCCCAGTCTGT